>NC_086194.1:143472654-143742654 GCF_035770615.1 Melospiza melodia melodia
GAAATAAAGGCTTGAATTCTAGCATAGAGCTAAATTAAAGTAAATATGACTGATCTTAATCCCTATAACATGTACGGCATAAAACCATTGAGTATTTTACATTTCGTCATACTTTCTTCATACTCGTTGCTAAAAAGTAGTTCACACCTTTCTGAGGTGTTGCACATCTGATCTGTACACATTGGTTATGTTGGGTTCAGTCCTGTGTAGAGGTTCTCAAGCTTCTACTTACAAGTTATGGGGTTTTTTCTTGTCCACTGATGTTTGCTTGAAACATCAGTGGACAAGAAAAATACCTGTATTTTACTGTTCTAAAGTGAAAATAACCCCACAGTTTATTGTTACTATTACTCAATACAAATGCTCCAGAAGAAAACCAGTGCAGATTGAGATGTATCTGCTAAAAGTTACATGGTAGGTTTTTATTTAGCACACTATTTCAATAATTCTATGTACTGATTGCCTTGTAATTTGAGGGGGAAAACAGACAAACAAAAACAAATCATCAAAATACAAAACAAAGTAATGATGATTTAGCTATAGCTAAAATTTACAATTAAATTGGGCAGTTTTGTTAGTGGAAGAACTGAGAGAGCATGATCTTAAATGTTTGACAATAGCATTGATATTTTGAGGTAGTGTGCCACTGTGAATCATAACCTCATAATATATCTGCTGTGCCTAGCCCTAGTTTATGGCACAACTAAACAAGGCCTATATAATGTGGCTCCAGAAAAAGATGTAAGATTAAAATGACAATTAAAAAAATTCCTCTATTTGTAGTTACAAAACTTTGGTTATCTGCTCAACGCATTGGGTGGGTGCTCAACCATCTTGGAAGTTCTGTGTATTTTGCATCTTATAGAAGTTGCTGCAAAATCACAGGAGCTAGGAATGGGAACAATTTGTTAAATGAACTTTTACAACCCCCACTCATCCAAAACTGCTCCCTATAGTGTACTCTCTGAGGTTTTGTCCAGTTTAGATTTAAATGACTCAAGCAATGGGTCTCCTGCAGCCTCCCTTGAGAGGATACTTTTTAAGGATATTGAATCTTACCTCTAGAACATTCATGTTCCTTCTTATGAAAGTAAGACTTCTGCAAGCAGAGATAAAGCCTGTCTGGAGAGGAGAGTTGATACTTTCAAGATGAGCCAACTTTATTTTCCAGAGTCTTGTCTATAAATGCCCAGATCTTCTTGAAAGTTGCAGCCTCCTCCCAAATTCTGGACTCCATCTATTCACAAAATTTAAAAATTATTACAAGTTACTCTGGAAGGTAGAATTTAAAATTGTCTGATTTCATATAATTTCAGCAAGAAAGAAAAATAAATGCCTCACCCTACTGACTATTGTAACTCCCTCCCCGCTTTGATACCATGTAAATTATAACAGTGGAATATTTGCTATGTGGCAAATGGTCAATGTCAAAATGCACAATGTTTACAGTAGATTCAAAACTTTATGTGGCCTTCAGCTGTGTCTCTAAAATGCAGATATCCAAAGTTTTGTAACTACAAGTAGAGGAATTATTTTAATTGCCATGATTCTATATTTAGTATTATTTTCCACCATAACCACATCAAAGTAACTAGAGATTAAAATGCCTGTAAAATATATATATCGTGTTTACAAGTCTAATATGAAATATAAGAATTTGTATTTTGCTATTTTTCTTGACACACAGTCAAGCACCTTCAAAACACAGGCTTTGCATGTCTGTACATGTAACTTTTTTTTTTTTTTTAATTACTGTACAGAAATTAGGCAGACAATCCATCCTAATAAAAATACTCCTCCAGAATAGTTTTCACACAAAAGTGAACCCTCAGGGGTGACTGGCTCATATGACAGATAATGTTTAACTAAGAAATTAGCACCAATGTGTTAGTACAGGATAGAACTAGCTTGTTCTTTTAAAATAAATTTTAAAAATCATATGGAAGTTTAGGAGAATGCATGGTAATTTAAAAAGACACGACTGAAAACAAGAACAGAAGTTCCCAATAGACTTCCCACTTAGCTTAGTGGTAGATTACTTTCGTTAAAGATTTTATATATTATATACCTGTAGATTGAGAACTTTGTGAAAATGAGGAATCTCATTTCCTTTTTCATATTTAAGCTTTTCAAAGAACCTTAAAACAAATCACCTAACTTAGAACAACAGTGATAAAATACTATAGGACTTCCATACAAGGAAAGACATTCTAAACTAAATCCCATGTGTTTTTATATTTTGTTTATATTGTGGTTGTACCCAGCAGGAAAATGCCTTCTTGGAAACCTATCCTCTTGTAATTCGGCTGATAAGGTGAGACTTAAACTGGTTTTTGCCAAAGCAATAATATTACTGGTTTCAGCAAGCTTACCATGAGTTCTGTTAGGAATAGATACCATGTTTTAGTGGCCCACAATGCTATTGTTTATCACTGCTGTCTGGAAAATTTGGTAAATGATGTGATATCAAACAATGGTAAGTAAACCAAAGTAGTGAAGGGTTTTTGGTTCTCAGTGGTGTAGTACTAAGACCAATGGAAAATGAAATGTAATTAAGGCAAAGAAATTATTTTTCAAATAATAAGACCTCCCTACAAAATATGAAGAAAAAACCAAACTCAATCCCAACCAAGACAAACCAAGATCTAAACTATGTATGACCACATATATAGTTTAGTAACTTTGCAAAAACCTTTCGGGCAGGAAGGGTCTTGGAGTGGGGGGGAGGTGTTTCAAAAACAGGCAGAGATGAACTGAATGGGATTTTGCAAGGAAGCCAGTTCAACACTGTAGGAACCATCAGAGTGAAAGCTAGATTGCCTCCTGGCTTGGGGTCTGATGGGAAGAGTCCCTCAACAGTGGGTGATTTGTAAGCTCACATTCTTATTTCAAACAGTAGGTTGCCTGCTCCCTGCTGTTTGAAGTGAATTTAATATTCATAGACACATGTACAAGCTGTTTAGTCTGACTGAAGTGATGGGTGGTGGTGTTTAGTACCCCTGCACCACGTGATGGGGCTGCTTTGTGACCCTTCTTCCACAGCTCGTGCCTTCAGGACTCAAGCATCAGTAGGCCAGGCTGCTATATTAGTTGAACAGCTTCTTCCCAAAGAAAATCAGAGAACTGGGAGGGACTGGGATCACAGCCTTCTGGGAACCTTTTTTCTAAATCCTACAGATTCTTGGGTGCAACATGTATTTGCAGAAACTCTGTGGCTTACATAGTGTTATTGCAAAGACAAACATATCCTTGCTGCCTATGGTAATTTCAGAGATTTCATGTCCCATTTATGAGAACAAAGATCTTAAAGCTGATGGCCTGGCCAAAAATCAGTCTGGGTAAAAATACTCTGCACCCTCAAATTCCTCACTTGTTTCCACACAGACATTTCCTCTCCAAAGCTATGTAGTCCAGCATTGCTGCAGAGCAATAAACAGCTGCTCTATTTCTCCCCTACCCTATATATTATAGGCATTACACAGAGACTGTTTATACCAGTTTAGAACCTGCTAGGATGAAAAGTACTATCTAAATTTAAAATTAATTATCTATATAATCTTCTGGTGTTTTGCCAGAACATAGTTCTTCTTTTGCTTTTACCCCATAGTTATTAATTGCTATAATTGCTATTTTATTTCTTACACATATTTATCAAGTAGTTATCCGTACTGTCTGTCTGATGACCCTGTTAATATTGCATAAAACTCCCCTGATCAAATTGCTTAGGGTTTTTATTGGATAACTCACCATTTCAATGAGACACAATTGTTTTAGGATAGATGGTGTGAAAAGTATATGGTGATAAGTCATTATTTGTTCAAAAAAGATTTGGTTGACACTAATATTTAGTCATGTTATATGCAGGAGCTAATTCAATGTCAAGGTGTTAGAGCTCACTGTTTTAAATCCTTGTTTTCAGTTCAAAAAAGAAATCTTGTAGGAGTGTTTAGTTTGAAGGCATACTAGAAAGCTGAACATTAAATAATTAGACGTGGAAGAAAGTCCACCTGAAATTTATTTTAAATAATTCCTGGTTATGTCATGTTCTACCTTTCCTTTTTAAATATAATTTATAAACTGTTTCTATAAGAAATATTTAATAATTCATTTAGTTCATTTATCTGTTTACTGGTTTATAAATCTTGCATAATGATCTGTACATCATTTCATTTTTCATTACTCCTTTAAGGGATTTTTGAGCCTTCCTTCCTTCCTTCCTTCCTTCCTTCCTTCCTTCCTTCCTTCCTTCCTTCCTTCCTTCCTTCCTTCCTTCCTTCCTTCCTTCCTTCCTTCCTTCCTTCCTTCCTTCCTTCCTTCCTTCCTTCCTTCCTTCCTTCCTTCCTTCCTTCCTTCCTTCCTTCCTTCCTTCCTTCCTTCCTTCCTTCCTTCCGACACTTCCTTCCGACACTTCCTTCCGACACTTCCTTCCGACACTTCCTTCCGACACTTCCTTCCTTCCTTCCGACACTTCCTTCCGACACTTCCTTCCGACACTTCCTTCCGACACTTCCTTCCGACACTTCCTTCCGACACTTCCTTCCTTCCTTCTTTCCTCCATAACACTCAAAGACACATATTCCTCATGTTGGTCTAGTTGGTCTGTCAGGACACGTTGATCTTTCACACCTCACTAGACTTCAGGCACAGGAAGTGAAGAAATTATTGCCTGTGTGAGACTCACAACTCCCTGTGACCATTGGTCCCATGAAAATGAGAGGAAAAATATAGATTAGGTGGAATTTATGGACTGGGAATTCCTAGTCTGGAATTCATAGACAATTATGACCAGAGAGGTTTGCTTTCTGCATTACACAGACCATAAAACTTCTTTGAGTCTTTCATATAATGCAGAAAATAAATGCTTGCCTATAGCCAAAGTGAGCTGAGCTCAGAAACGTGCATTCCTTTCTGCCATTGCACAGTCTGCATCACTTACTGCCCCAGATGTCTTACAGGCCATTCATGGTGGAGTATTTTGCTTCTGGTCTGTCACACAAATTGGAGCAGCAACCTGAATATACAAATACTTGCAGCATTCATTATTGATGAGACTTGGAAAAGATAATGTGTTACTTAATGCATTTTTATTTAATATATTTATTGTAGACAACTTCAGATGGATGATGGCTTCAGATACATGAAGGATTGCACAACACTCAGCAAATTAACAAAAATTTTTCTGTTTACTTTTATGTGTGCATGAAAGTCATGATGAGTCAGCTGCAACATAAACCATTGACACAGCAGCTCTTCAACACAGTTTGCCTGTTTGGAGGCATCAAGAGAATTGAAAATAGTTTCTCTATGCAATCTGTGCAGTTTAGGTGTATTTAAAAAATACAACCCAAAACAAATTTACCCTAAGAACTTGAATGAAGCAACTTTTTTCATGTTATGTCAAAACCCCACAGGATACTTTGTTATATAGCATTCCCTCTCCTACCTCTTTCAAACTGACGAAATGCTACTAACTGAACAGCATCCCTCAAAGGGTAGGCCTTCTAACAAAATCACTTAAAGAGAATTCAGACCTCAATTATATTGACCAGATGGCCACTGTTTTACATAGGTGCCACAGCTATTATGACAATTAAAAATTATTAATTCTGCATCACAAATTGAGTCATGAATCATAGAAAATGGACCAAAATGTTACTGAAGTAAATAAAATTTATAAGCCTTGCAGTAATTAATAATGTAGCACAAACCATGTAGCAGTTGTGTTAAGGTGAGCCAATGTTTTGGGTGTGGTGGCACAGCAGGGCTGCTTCTGCAGACTTTGCACTTTGGAGGAAAGGCCTTGCTGCATACCAATCTGGGCAATAAAAGAGCCACTGTTTTTCAGTAGAAAACATTAAAACCAGGCAGGAGGAGGCATCTTTTAAACCAGGCAGAGCAGTACATTAGCACAGAAACTTTGCTTTTGGAATCCCAGCTAACACCAGGTTTTGGACCACTTCAGAAACATTAAAACAGCAAAGCAGCATGGGCTGACTGATGATACCTGTCAATGTGGTATCTTCCAAGCACCAGTAATATCCCTGATCTTCCAAGCATCAGTCATATCCCTGATACAGATTCGCCAGTTAAGGAAGAACTGCTGAGTATGTTGGGAACAGAGTAGAGGATGAAGCAGCCCAGACTATGAGAGCAAGGAAAGATGAAGTGCAGCTGATGACTTGCTGGGCACAAACTCCATTCCATCTGTGCCAGATGTGTTATGCCACATTTCTCAGTCAGGGAAAAAAAAAAAAAAAAAAAAAAAAAAAAAAGGAAAAAATGAACAAAACAACAATAATAAAATCAATCAATTAAACAAACACAACCAGAACCCCAATAACTACCAAAACCAATAGCTGAATGCCAGATTCTCCAGAGAAGTTGCAACCTTTTTTGCCTTTTCAAGCCTTCTACAAGATGCTTTAGCTGCAAGCTCAACATTATGTGTTTTTCCTGGAATGGCTCCCATTTCACTTATAATTTTTAATGTTATTGTCCCAGTTACTAAGTAACATAAATTTGCCATACACATCCTTCCCTTTAAATGCTATTCCTGTGTTACACTTGATACTTTAAATCACCCAGTCAATTCATTTATGCACATAGAAGGATCAGAGAAACAACAGGTTTTATTGACTGAAATATTGAAGTGCTTTAAATTCAACAAGCTGTAGCTTTGTTCAATGTAAAGTGTTTATTTGTAAGTCAGTGTTCCAGTCTTCCTTGCTAAATAAGATTATTTTTTTAAAAAGAGTGTATTTTTGAGATATTAAATGTATTATGAAGTAACCCAATTTTCTATAGAAAATGAGAACTTTTCAGAAGTGATGTGGCCACATCCAGCCTCAGCTGACAGAAGGATAAGTAACTTATTTACATTTAAAGCAGTGAAACATTTTGTCCCTTGATTGAGAATTATAGACTCCCACATTTGTAATGCTTATTTTAGGCTTGCATAGCTCAGCTTTGAGTCACTGGTCAACTCATTATGATTATGCATTCACTGTTGGAAGTGCTATCTGTTTTCTCTGCACTCTACAAGTACTCCCACAAGGCAAACTTAAATTCCCACGGAGGTATCTCTGGAGGCATTTGTAAACTTGGAGTAACTCCTGCATACTTGTCTTTTTATCTCTCTTTTCAAGTGACAGAGAAGCAGCAATGGGAATATCTAATATGCCAAGATGTGCACTGTCAGATTCTCACAACACCACCCCCCTTCCGTCATCCTGTCTTTGTTAGGCCAGGGTAATTAGTCCTTCTCATGGCTGGTAATTAAAGCCAGATCTCATGGACCTAAACACTTTGGGAAAGAAGATTAATGATAGGGCCTCTGGTTTTGGGACTCACAAAGGTGGGGAAATTGTAATGAGTAGGAGGAAGAATGTGGAGGAAAGAAGTTCTGTGCACTAATTGGAGAAAATGGCAAACACATGACTTCTGGGAAAAGAAGAGTATTATGGCATTGTCTCTCCATTTTTGTAAGACATTTGTTTGCAATACATTTCCCATTCCTTCAACCTGAGCGCACCAGGAAGGATAGAAATAATTTTCTTCCCACTAGGAAATGCAGATAGAAGAGTGGGGAGGCAGCAGCCACCCAGTATGACTGAGAGTGGCTCAGCTTTGACTGATAACTGCATCTCAGATATGGTCAGGGCAAGGGCCACTCACCAATGTATTCTTTGTATCCTACTGTTTTATTTTAGAATCTCAGAGAGAGATTAAAAAACCTGTCATCCAAGATGCTGACTGATGTAGAGTTTTGTGGATTTTTGTTTCCTTTGTGTTTTTAGTCAGTGTATATAGAGAGCTTATGAAAAAAATATTAAAAGTATTAGCTTTTGAGATTTCGTCCCCCCCAACCCCAAAAAACTCATCGATGAACTTGAAAAATTTTGAAGCAAACTATTTGAGACAAAATGTAAAAAAATCTGATTTAGTTCTTCACGTATACATCTGTATCAGCATTCCTAGAATTGTTGAATGGTTTGGGTTGTAAGGGACCTTAAAGATTATTTAGTTCCAACCCCCTGAGAAGGGCATGGACAAATTAAAACTCTTAAATTCAGTGGAATTTATGTACATCTCATGTCCAAGAACTGGTCATAAGTGCTTGATTGCACGATCAGCGGTTGCTGTTATTAAAGTTTTGTAGTACTAGAACACTAAAGGGACCCTTATCTAATTAGGATCCCATTCAACATTGAGATAAAAATAAATCTGTCGTGTAAGGAAGAGTCCACTCTAACACTAGGAGACAGTTGAAAGAAGGAAGGAAACAAAAGAGAAAGAAGAGATACAGTGGGAAAAAAAACCTCTTTCCAAGCTAAGTGACTTTAAGAATATGCAGTGAAGTCTTGGTCAGTTCTACACCTTTGTTTGGATCCCACTTGCGAATAGGCTTGAAACTGAGCTAAAAAAGAAAAATCAGTTAATGGCTCACAATAAACAGAAAGAAATCAAGCCATACAAGTCCGTGTGCCTGCTTTTGTTGGTCTTAACTCACAGTCTTTGAGGAAAAACACAGTCTGAGATTTAACTCCCATTTAAATGATTAAAATAAGCAGCTCAGGGACAGTTTCATTTACTTCTGTTCCAGGCCATACCTATTCTATGTGAACTACCCCTAAGCACTACTCAACAATGACAAAACTAATTTTAAAATAATAAGGAAGTTTTCCCATTAGGTTCTTGAGTTACATAGAAACTTTTTCCATCTCCACAAACACAAATTAATAGGAAAATTACAGAGCCGGATCCTGGCCACAGGTATCTGTTTCCCTGCTTCTTCTCTCTAACATGAGTCAGGTTTATACATGAATTTTTACCAGGTGTGGAAATGTATGTTAGCACTGAGATTCTGTAAAACTTCTAATTCAATGGAGCTTTACGTGTCTGAACTCCAAATATTTAACTTAGGTTTATTGGCTCACTGCTTTTTAAGGAACCTTATGTGGATTAAACTCTGCCTAGTAGGCCGTGTATGTTAAGTTTCCAGCAATAATTTTCTCCCTAGTTTCTCAATTTCTTTTACTGAGGATCACAGAAAGACCAAAGTAAAACTAGTAAACCAGGAAGAGCTTACCTTTTTCAAATATTGCCAGCAGTTGCTAACAGTATCTGTGCTTCATCTTGTTATTTATTTGAGTCACTTTTTTCAGAGTGGGCTCCAAGTTTTAAGCAATAACTTGCATGACTCAGACCTTGGAATGACAGTAAAAAAAGGTTATTCACTAAGAGCATGTACACAAATTTTCATGTGTGTGCACATGCATATATATCAACTAAGGAGGAAAAAATACTCATCAGATCTTCTGCTGCACACACACAAAAAAAGGGCTTTTATACGCTCTCAAAAATGTAAGGGAGAGCAGAATGGGAAACTGGTGTGTTATGGGATATTTAAAACAACTAACATGCAATTCAAACCTTGGCTGAAGTCAAAGCAGGCTTCGGATGCCAAGACCTGAAAAGCAGATCCCTACAAAGTGTGAAAAAGATTATTGAAAACTGATCCAAGTGTTTAAAGGATTAGCAAAGCAAAGGCGGGCTTGGATTTTCTCTGACCTGACAGTACTGGCTTTTGAGCCAGCTTCCAAGAGTTTTCAGTATTCTTCATTGTTGTGGTGGCTTGTGCACTTTCTAGAAGGTCATGATTAGTGACAGAGGCTGGATTAACTGAGAAATTTACAAAGTACAGAATTAAAACTCATGGGTTGATGAGGGTCTAATTAGCATTTTAGAGGCTGTGGAACCATAAAAGTTACAATCTCTCCAGGGAACAGAAGAGTGACTGAATGTTTTCTGAAGGAACTTGTGTACTTCTGGGACAGGAAGAGCCATCAGAACAGACCTAATGCTAAAGAAACAGTGTGGGAAAAGTTCAAAGGCTCATTTGGACCTATTTATCTCATGAAAAAGAACTGAGACCATAAAGATGAATGTAACAACTGGCAGGAAAATAATCTAAGTAAAAATTTTCAGTGGCAGAGGGTTGAGACAAGAACTAATCGGTTTTTTAGTGTAGGCTTGAGAGTATGTGATTGTTCATATGCAAGTAAATATCTGCCATAAATACACTAGTCGTCCTGACTAAATTAAAAGGTAAGTAAATATTTGCTTAAAACTATTTTGCTATGAGAATTATATTTATGATAGTGTTGTCCAGATTTCTGTCCCCAATACTTTTTATTTATAAGTTTTTCTCCTGATATTACAGTAAAGAGTCATCCAAAATTCAGAGCATTTTGATCCCTATTGTTTCAGGCTTTTGCAGATTGCTGTTACAGAAAGAAAAAAGAATGTGTGATCTGTAGTGATGGTGGGAAGACAAGCGTTAATATTCAGTCCCGGCCAGGCTGGCCATGTAGGAAGCAGAAATGTACATTTTTCTAGAGGGTGCAATTCAGATTGTTTTACAGAAGTAAGAGAAAACTTAGAGAAAAAAAAAAAAAAAAGAAGGAATGAAAGAAGGAGGAGAACAGAATAAAAGGAATAAGAACCAAAATCTCCCAAGTCCTTTTTCAGTTCTGACCCAGATCATGAATACATTTGCCTAAGTTCAAAAGTAATGTGCTAGCATTTAGCTCTGAACTTTTTGCAAATGTATGACTGTGAGTGTTGTGCAAGATAGGACATATTCTTCAAGTTAAATAAACATAATGAGCAGATCCAAGTTATATCCTGGAACTCTATGCTTTCTTCATACTTTTTAAATGTTAGGAGGATAAATTGGATTTGGGAACTTTTAATCACCTTTGTTGTAAGCCAGTCTCTTCAAGGGGCTTCCGGAGCAAAGCAAGCCACAGCTTGATTGATCATTTTTAAAGGGATTCCATTGGCCACACATTTACTCAAAGCCATATTTTCTGTGACAAAAGTAATCCTGGTTAGGTTCACAAGGTGAATATAGAAAAAAACCCAAGAGAATGAGGACTAGAAGAAACTTGTATTTCTCATTTTCAGGCTTACGATACACAGTGTTTCCCACCTTCGACCATATGGGAATTCCTCTCCCACAAAAATAACTGAGTAACCAAACCTTTTTGCTCTTCTTTTCTCAGGAGACATGAAACAACTAGAAGCACTCAGAAATGCTGGATAGTCCTAATAAGAGAACTCTGTGGAAAACAAAAAAAACTCCCAAAAACTTTACATATAACCTGCATCATCTTCATGCAAAAATTGACTTTGCTGTTTACTGCTGAACTCACTTTTTAAAACAGTAATAACAAGGAAGAAATT
Organism: Melospiza melodia melodia; assembly: GCF_035770615.1. Classification (NCBI taxonomy): domain Eukaryota; kingdom Metazoa; phylum Chordata; class Aves; order Passeriformes; family Passerellidae; genus Melospiza; species Melospiza melodia. Next base: position 143,483,902 of record NC_086194.1, read on the forward strand.
TACAGTCATTTAAACACTGTGGACAGGCGTTGCTAAGCTGCAGTGCTTTGGCTACTGATAAAACAAATTAGCATCAGAGTAAGAATAGGACAAGATAGTGCTGTGACAGAAATAATATAAGGAATACTAAGAACCCAGGTGTACATAATTAAGATTGTAATTCAAGCAAAGGGTTCTGGTGACATCATTTATCAATGTCACTGCAAACTCTCAATGGAATTACAGCTTTGTATGTAGAATTCAGATATACGTGATTTGTTAGAATACAAGAGGAATGTTTCTATTAAAAGTAGACAGACAATATGTTAACCTCAACTAGTGGTGGTGACAGGATGAGATACAAAGAGAAGAGGTTTTTTTTTCCTATTCTAGCACAAAAGAAGGATGGAACAGTCAGACTATTTCTAAGATATTTGGAAATTAAATTTATTGAAAATACTGACTAAGGGCTTTTCATCCCTCCAAAAAGTGGGAAAAGTTTCAGTTTTAATGTGATTCAATATGTCAATATAAAACAGAGTTTTACTGCAAAAATGAACAAAGGAACAGCCGAAACTACTTATTTGTCCATCTCATAGTGTAGGACAAAATCACATTAAAATAAGCTCAAGAAAAAATTTCCATTAAAAGGATGGTATAAAATATTTACAATTAAACACCAAGTAAGGCTAGTGGTAAATTATTAATTGTAAATTAACTCATTTTTAGGAGGAAAAAAGAGTGAAGATTGGTGCTTGTAAATATATGTGCTGAAAGGAGATTATAATCCTTACTCTTTCTGAATGTCTGATTCTCATTTTATTCTTACAGCCAGAATACTTTTGTGAACGTAATTAAGAAACAGAGGGCCCACAGCCTGTGAGAATTTTAAAGGCCTTAACTGAACCTAAATGCTAATTTTTGCAAAATCACATTCTTAAATTACTCTCCGAAATATAATTTCAATGCCAAACTACTTGTTACTCAGTTACTTTGTGGATTTTTCAGCCTTGCTCTGATGCCCACAGACCTTGCACTACGAAAGTGAACAGAATCTCCTTGAGAAAGCATCACTCAGGAAATAGTGATGCCTCCCAGAAATACAGTGCAGAATGGTGTGAGGCTTGATGGTGTGAGGCTTGACTACTGAATAATTAGAGAGAAAGGTCCTAATCAATGCAGTGAAGGAAAGGTTTCCTTTGACTTGATAAACTTAGCACTAAATCTTACCTGCATGAAGTGCCTACAGCTGCAGCCATAAAAATTTACTAAATTAGTCAAGGCACTGTGGATTTTTCAGTTTTGGTCACTTTCTGAAGTACTCTAATTGAACTCTATAAATTGCATTCCATTTTAAGTGTACAGCAAAACTTGTGATGCTCTTGAATACAATCTAAAATGTGTTTCTGGATTCTATATGGTCACTGATAATATCACCAATTTTTCAAGCTTATCATGTGTTCACTGCAATACTATCTCAAAAGATAATATACTCTCTGAAACTTTCAGGAAGTGATGACTGATGTAATACAGTCATGGGGTATTTAATTCTTTTTAGAGAGTTGTGGGGGTTTTAGTTCTCTGTTGCTGAAGTACATAAGTTTTATGAAAACTGAAATGCAAAACGACTGAGGGACTTGTAGCAATGCTTCTAGTCCAAGATCACAAGTCTGAAAGTCTAGTTTTGTACATTATGCTTGAAGAGAATAGCTGGAGCAGGAGCAGTTTTGACCTTGAGTAACTTAATTTGGAAAGGAAATTTGGCCAAACTAGCTCAATGCGGGAGTTCTCATCAAGGATTAATGCAGAGGATCAATATGAACTTTTTATAGCAGACTATTTTTGAAAGAGGACAACAAAAGGTTAGAGTACTTTAAAACTTGAAAAAGCAAATTAGTATGACTTAAAGTGGGCAGTATAGGAATGAAAATGGAAAAAGCAGGGATCTTGATTTCGTGCCAGCATTTAGTAATACCATACAACTAAAATACAGAGAAAACTGACTTTAAAATTATATTTTTGTATTTTTTTGCAACCATAGCTGAGTTTATAAACATTTGACTACCCTGTCTCTTCGTAGTGGTGCTGAATGATAAACACTTATGATTACAATTGACTGATGTTAGTATCACAATTTTTCTATTTTCTACAAGGTCAAAATTGCATATAAACATATGTCTTTATTTGAAAATTTAAAGACTTAATTATCTTCTAAACAAAAGAGTTATAGAAAACACATAAACACAGCTCTTGAGTTCCTGTATGCACAAATCCCACTCCTGAAGTGTAAGAGCTCCTGTAATGAGGAATCAGGCCCCTTAATTGCCCTGTCAGTGGCAACAAATATTTATGCATGACCTTATGCTGCCTTACCTAAGGAGATAAAGGACAGATTGATCCCACTTACTGTCCCCATCACCGTCTCCTTTCCCCTTGCCTCTCCCTTAACTACAAATCAAACTCTAATATGGCTTCTTAGCCCAACTCACATCTGACATTTTTCATGTGGCAGGCTCACAAGGGCTGACTACCTCCCCACGTGCCACTTCTGTCCAGCGAGATCCGTGAGCACTGGGGGTGTTTAGGAAGTCCAGAAGGTATGTCCAGCATACAACCCTGCAGCCATCCCAGCATACCCATCCTGTGACAGATTCCAGTGCACTTCAATCCATTTTAGAATACTGTTCAAAGCCTGGTTAGCATCTTTGTAGATGGCACTAAATGTGTTTTTAAAAACATTATCCAAGCTTTATGCAAAATTAAACATTTTCTAGCATGATTATTTAATTCAGGATCTCAAAATCTTCTGTCTCTGACACTTGCTAAGGCAAGTAGTTTCCTTTTCTTAGGCCTCCTCAGTCTTGATCTGTCCTCTTTTGAAGCAGGGCAAGCTAAATTCCTGAAAAACAGCAAATGGTTTTGCCAGATAAGCAATATTCTTGACCATAACAGCCATTTAACAAAGGTTGATATTTTATGGGGCAAGTAAATTTTCTCATCTTCCCCTTATGCTTTTTCCCTGAGGATGAGTCAATGGCATCAATTCTCTTTGTTCAGATTGGGAGGGGGGAAAGGGTATTTGTCACGGTCTCTTACCCCTGAAATTTCACTTCTTCTTTGTTCTCCTTTTCCTCACTCATTTCTGTAATCCCTGCCTCCCAGCTGAGTTCCTATACCCAAACATTTGGTATTTCTGCTCTTTGGACTCCAGCTCTTGTCTTCCCTCTCCTTGAAGCTGACTGTATGTGTAAAGAGAGGTGGAGATGCTTCAGGTGATGAAGAACAATCATTTTCCTTTTTCTCCAAACCTCTCCATTCTAGTTTGGAAGTAAACTGGGGTTTAATGATATTTTCAATAATGGCTGGTTGATACAATGTTTCCAAACGTGAACTCTGCTTTCAACAGCAGAACAATAAAGATGTAGTGCTTAATAATGAAGAACAGCATTTTTTATTTTACAAAACAAGCCTCTCAGCTTCAGTGGTGTTATTCATGAATAACACCTTGTGCATATGCATTATGAGACAGTGCTTAATTGAATGATTGCATAATATGTTGTTCCACAGCATAAAATATGAAATATTCATTAGGCCAGAGAGGGAGTTAGAATGCCTGGTGGTTAAATCACTCACCGGGGAAATCCAGCTCCTACTCCTTCCTTCAAGTGAATATGAAAGTAGTTTATACAAAAAGGCTTTAAAAGCAACTAGGATTCTTTTCCCCAAAATCTACTATACCCTGATGGCTAGTGCACTATCCCAACAGGCAGGAGTATGTTCTGAATGGGGCATGCAAGGACACAGTTAAACACAGATCACCTGCATCTTTTCATGCAGTTAAAGGAGTCAGATCTGCCTTAACCAGGCAGCCGGGTTTAATGGAACCAAAAATTCCCTACTGTGTTTATTTTTCAGGAAATGATTGTCTTGGTATAGGTGCCTCATTCAGGAAAGGGTTTCCAGATGTGACTCCAGAAGAGAAGGAAGAACTTTATGCATTCTAAATGCACACTCAGTTAAGTCCCCCTGTGAAACACGGCGCAAGCAGCCTGTGTCTATCCCAGGCTGAAAGCAGAGGGTTCTCCACTCACTGTCAGCTGCTTTGAGTCATCTCTAAAAACCCAGCTCACTTCATGCCTTGAGCTGGGAAAAAGGATGGTGGTAGGACACCAAAATTGTTGTAATGATCTGCAGTTCAACACCTAAATCCTGTTGCAGATTTAACCTTTGCTAATCTGTGAGGTGGAAAGATCTTCAGGAGACATATTTAGATAAAGTAATACCTAAATAATGCCCTCAAAGAATTAAATTGATCTCATAATCATAATGCCTGTTGGAACCATAAGAAAGCTTATTGAAGTGATAGGGGAAAACAAGTTAGAAATGGATAAAATTAGGAGGAGAATAATGCTTCTTTAAAAAAATAATTAAAAAATTATTTACATCTCAGACAATCAGCACTGTCAAGTATGTGTTTTATGAGTTACTGGTAAATAGAAAGCAATAAAAGAAAAGGCTTTTGATTGTAGGATATCACAGAGAGGCATTCTCCTGGCATATTTATTTTTGCATTTATTCAGGAAATAAAAGAGAAAGTGAGATTGGGGAAATAGCTCACTCTGGGGAGACAGAATCAGTCAGAATAAATAAATATGCCCAAAACAATAACAGAAGCAAATGTGGCACCAAATATCACTGATAGACAAAGAATGCATTAATTCAGCATTGCAAATTACTTTTGCTTAAGGCAGATGTACTTGCTATACCCTCTTAATTATTGCTCTTCTCATCAGTTTGCAAGTCAAAGCACATTCTCTCAGTAGCAATTAGGGAATGATATAATTATATGAAGCTTTAGAAACAAGAGAAGGCTTCTGAATCAAAATGCTAGAGAATTTTTTTTTTTCAAAGTTTGCATTGTAACAGATGCCTTGTGCACTGTCCATCTGGAGAATCCATTCCACATCTTTGGAGGCTCAGCAAGCAATCTGCATCAACAGACACTTGATTTTTATATCATCTTTGCAACCCACCTTCTCTTTGAATGCTCAGCCTCTTCCCAGGCATGGAGAAGACAGAAGTAGGGGGCTGGTGAATTAAAGAGTTCAGCTTCTTGGCTCCTGTTCATCCCAGGAGTGATTTTCCTTGAGGACTTGTGTTTATATATGCACAGATCTGCATTTGTAGCTCTAGGGAGATCTCTCCCAGTACCTGACTGGTCCCAGAAGAAGCAGCTGCTGACAAGGGCAGGGAGCAGAAACTCTTGTGTGTTTGCCTGCTTTTGTGTGTCCAAAGGATTAGAGGTCCATTGGAGTCTGTTTCTCACACCAGCAGGACGAAGCTTGAGAGCCTGTTTGCCATCATCACCCTGGGGCCAGGAGTCTCACTCGCTCTTTTTTTCTTCACTGACCTCCATGCCCTGATGAGCTAGAACATTGTTAAGAACACCTCTGTCTAAATCCACCTTTTAGTAAAAAGTCCAGATTGTTTCAGCAGATCAGCCCAAAAGATATGCAGGTTCTTAGAAGTACACTAATGTGAATATAGATCAGTATACGTGGACTGGCTAAAGTTCAAGGTTTTATGAAAGCATTCACCATAGGGAACTGTTCCTCAGTTTAAGAGTTCATAAGAAGACAAAAGTTTGCTGCCTTTATATTATTGTGGCCAGTGAGTTTAGGATACTGTCCACAAATGAAAAATAGTGAATTTCTTTCACTACTCAGTGTTACAATTTGTTAATTCAGATGAAGACTAGAATAAATATTCATTAAAGCTGGTAGTATCATTAAAATAATTAAGATAACAGCAGTATTTAAAAAAATAACTACAGATTTGGTACCTTTAATATCTGGGGTAGTCACTTTGAAACTGACACTTTCCCATCTGCTGTGTTTTATGTAATGACCTATGTTCTTCTTAAAGATAAAACAAGAAATAGGGTATTTAGTTTAGAGAAATCCTGATGTTTTTCAACTTTAAGTGGAAGAGCAGATTTACAGTCAGCCATAACAGCCATTTGACATAGATTGCTATTTTATAGAGCAAGTAAATTTTCCCAGTTGCATAAGTGGTAGTAATTTGATTTTTAGAAATAATTAAAACTAAGAGAAATATTTCTCAAATCAATCAAAGAGAGAAAGAGCTAAAGATTGAGAGAATTTGCCAGTAAGGAGCCTATTTATTTACAGTTGGCCTCTGGAACCTTGATTTTGGTAGAAATTTTGGCAACATGCTAAACATCTTGAAGTGTGTAAGTATGAGTAACTTTATTCACCTGTCTAAGTGGAGAAATCTGTCCTAAAATATTGAAAAATTTCCATGTTTCATGGTTTTTTCTTTGGAACACAAGGCAAGATGTGTTGTTCTTTGGGTTTTTTTTTTTTTTTTTGTTTTGTTTTGTTTTTTTTTTTTTTGTTTTTTTTTTGTTTTTTTTTTTTGCATTAGTATTGATCACTATTATTTTAGGAGTATATCAGCCTCAGAGAAACTTTATATGAATTTAAGTGGGTGTAAGATTGGGATAGTTGCAGATTTTCTCAAGAACTGGCCAAACAGAATTCATGTAGGGCCTTGGCTTAGGCATCTACAAATAAGACTTATGAAAAATTAAGAAAAGCTGCCTTTGCAGCTTACAATTCTTTGTTTATGAGAATATTCCCTTTAAATAATAAATTTCTGTATTATAGTAAAATTTTCTCAAACTATTCACATGTGGTGAGGATGTCATGCTACTGTTGCTTTCCATGGAAGGCAGTTAATTAATGAAGAATATTACGTTTTAGGTCAATGTCAAAGAACAGGTATTACAGCCATTATCATCCCAAACTGGGTTCCCATCCATTCTAAGTGGATTTTATAGTAATCTGAACCAACATGTCAATAGCAACCCAGAAGACTGGGACTGGGATTGATAATGTCTGTGAGATGACACATGGGTACGGAGGGGACAGTTCCAGTAATATCTATTTTCAGCCTGTTTTTCACAATGGTGTGTCAAACTATAAATATATTGTCTGGCTAATAGTGTGCATTTGGCTTCACATCAGAAATCCAGTTCTTGTGGAGGCTCATCCCTTCCCTTTCAGGTAGGTGTTAGCCCAAATGAGGAGCGTAGCAGGGAGTCAGGAGGTAGCTCTGATTCATTCAGGATGAGGGAGTGGCCATAAAAATGGATGAAGAAAAGTAATGATAAAACATATGGAGGGGAAAACAGTGGCAGAATTGAGATTAGGACAAGAGGTCATAAGTACAGCCAGATCATGTTACAGCAAAATGACTGTGATTTCAGGACACCACACCAGAAAGTTTAGGTGATCACAGGAGGAATTTGGCTGATTTATAAATTAACTGAAAAGAAAAATCAAGTAACTATTCATTTGAAGTGTGCTTTCAATAGAATTCCATGTTCTATTCCAATTTCTGACTTGAGAAGGAATATAATGCTGGCTGCTCTAATGGAAGCAATTATTGATAATGTGGGAATTTGGCTGCGGTAGAAAAGTTGTTGCCTCACTGCAGAAAATTTCCAGTGAAGGTAATTATTGACTAAGGATTCCAGTTTATGATAAACTGTAAACAGAAATTAGAAAGGAACAGAAGACTGCAAAGAAAGTTGGGGCTACATTTGCGTTAAGATACAGTCTCCTTTTTCATCTTTCAGTCCCCTTCAGGGGCAGGGGGCCCGTGGATCTCAGGAGTGATGCTAAGGCCATGTTAGCAGGGTGGAGGGCTGATGGCAGTTTGCCACCACGTGGTATGGATTACAAAGGAAGTATGACCTGCACTGGACGAGTCATTCCCAGATGGTTCCCAGATGTGTTATTTATGAAGTCACGGCCTACTTAAACCACATTCCTGGTGTCTTGTCTTCTTTTCCTGCAATGTCCAAGACATTAATGAAGGAATGTATGAGAACCAAATAGCAGACCAGTTGTCAAAAACCAAATGGCAACAGAAATCCTTTCCTGTCTCTGGATATATGTAAATACATATTAGATTAACAAAACCAGCTTTAAACAGCTGATCCCTGAAGAGTCATAGAACTGGCAGTAGTGCATTTTAAGGACAGTATTTCTCTTGGCCTCATCATTCCCTTGTGAATCTCTACCATAAAACTTACCACATTATCCTTGATTATTCTCTTCTTATAACTCCTTCCTTCCAAACAGCCCTCTCTCCATTAGCTTCCTCAGTGCAGATGGAAAAAATCTTATATATAAAATCTAGGTCATTCTTTAAAATACCAAATAAATCTGGATGAGTGCTGTAGTGTTTCAGATGATCTGACAATGTCAAATACAGTTTGTGGGTTGATTGGTTGGTTGGTTTGTTTGCTTAGATTAGTCAGGTCTGGCAACATGCTGATGTGACTGACTGATCATGCAAGTTTCTTACCAGAAGGTAATTTATTCAGTTTGCGTAATGCATCTGAGGCAATGCAGTAACAGTGCATTAGAGCAGAATTTTCTATTGCTTTTGTTGGTGTGGGGTTTTTTGTCTTTTGTTAGAAATTAATGGAATATGATTTGGGGTTTTTCTTCCCAGTTGCTATAGTTATAAGAAACAATTCCTGAGTCATTGCCAAGAAGGTAGAAAAGAACACTGCAAACAAGCTCCCGCTTTGTAACATCCTAGAGACAGAACTGTAGCAATATGACTTGACATACAGAATAACATCAGTTGGCATAAGTTTTATTGATTACTACCTACCATGTGATGGGCCCTCAGGTTTTAATAAATAAGCTGGGATTCTACTGGTACAAGAAGTAATAGAACTATATTTAAAACAATTCAGAAATATTTATTCTGAATACAGAAAGCTCATGACAGATTATTTTGCATACAACATTTTTATGCAGCTATTCAAAACAGACAGCAACCTGTTTGCTTTCTATTCCCAGAAAGTATGGGATATATATTAACATTGATTTTTCATTACAGTGAGCTGTGTTTCTTTCTCAATTTATTCCCTTGGTGAGCAGCTTTCCTAGGGGGAGGCCAGTGTAAATGAAATCTGAATATGTCCATAATATGAAATAGTGCTGCAAATATATTTAGGGTCAATGGGATTTTTCTATTTATGTAGTATTCTACTTTAATGTAGATACCAAGAAAAATGAATCTCCTATAATTCATTTCAGACAAGTGCAGAATAACAAAAAAGGCTATGTGTGCATCACATTTTGTATAGGTACAAGCACTCAACGATAAAGAGATTGGTCATCTTCATTATGACATAACATTTTTTATCATTCTGACTGTTAGAAGGAGAGAAAAAAATATGGTTGTCATTACAGAAAAACTCAGGAATCTGTTAGTTTCTGTTAGAAAGATTACCCTTTGTTAATACTATATGAAGTTAATACTAGGGAAGGGAACAGTGATACACAGGTATTTATGTTCAGGCTGAAGGCATGTGGCATTTTATGCATACATTAGAGAACATACGGCTCACAGATTAGTTTGACAAAGAAGTGAGGGAGTAATTTTTTGAAACAAAACCAAATTTACTACCTGGCTTTTACCGTTCTTAAAGTCCAACCTTATTGCACAGATGTATAAGCCAGGTTAAAATATTTTAGAACAATAACGACTGGCAGGAAAGAGCACATCAGTTGCATCAAAACTCCCATAAGTGGAAGTTAATTGAGCAATGCATTAATAAAGTCTAGTTATTCCAGATATTTTTAGACATTAGATTCTTACAAATTTACATTTCACATTAGAGGACCAAATTAGTTTATACAGTCATAATCTTATCTTTCCTGATTTCCAGTTAAAAACTTCATTCCAGTACAATTTCATTGTTGTTAACTGTACAGTAAGTGCAATAGATTTGGTCAGTTTTTATTTCATCCCAATACATTTCTATGAGGACAGTACACAATTTCTTTTTTTTTTTTTTTTTTTCACATTTAACCTATGTTCTACCAGGACTGGTTCTGAGAGGAAGTGGTTTATAAATTAGCTTCCATCTGAGTTGTATAAAAAATTTATTAATAGCAGAAAGTACAGTTCTAGTCCAAACTTTTTGTTCTTAAGCTCTCGGTACTGGATGATGAAATATCTCTACTGTTTTCTACCCCTTATGTAGAGATACCAGCAAGGATAGTGCAGTTTGGAGTATTATGTGTGAATACGTATGAGCTGGCAACAGGTAATGAACTGACTGCTAACTTAGTCTTTCCTTTACAGCTTTCCTTGCCATTGCAGTATGACCTAGATTGAATTTGCCACTCACTTAAGATTTTCTGTTCCTCCTTACGCAGTCTAAGGTTCAATTTGATTTCTGAATATTCACACCAGCCTATATGCCTGAATTGCTGGGAGCTCAGAGCAAAACCTCCTGTTGTTGGGAGGACAAAAGAACTAGTAAAAGGTGGACAGAAAGAGGGAAAGAGACTGGACAATGAAAGAAGATAATTCAGAGCATTAACATGAAATTATCTGGATGATGGGACAAGTTTGCTGAAGACTCAAGAAGTGAGGAGTGGTTGGTTTGTCAGAGGGTTGTGCCGCCATTCAGAGGGCTGACAGGAATCTCATGAGGTTCAAAAAGGGGAAGCAAAAAGCCCTGCCAAGCAACAGCCCCATGAGCTGGTATCTCCTGCGTGCCAGCCTCCTTGAAAGCGGCTTTGCAGAGAAGGACCTCAGATTTCTATACTATGCCCTGGCAGCAAAAAAAGGCTAGTGGTATCCCAGTCTGCCTCAGGAGGAATGCTAATCAGCAGGACAAGGGATGTGATTCTTCCCTTTTCCTCAACACTGGTGAGGCCCTACCCAGAGTACTCTGCCCAGTCTTGGGTGCCCCAGTGCAGGTGAGACATGGGCATATTGGTGAGAGTCCAATAAAAGGCCAGAAAGATGACAAGAGGCTGAGGAAAGCCTGAGAGCTGGGACTGCTCAGCCTGGTAGAAGTCTCAGGTGTCCTTATGCAGATCTGTGAATTGCAGAAGGGATGGTACAAAAAGGACAGTCGGGGTCTTTTCAGTGCTGCCCCATGACAGGACCAGTGGCCAGGGGCACAGCTGGAAATGCAGAAAGTTCTGCCTGAACATCAGAAAACACTTTTTCACTGGGAGTGTGACTGAGCAGGGGCCCAGGTTGCCCAGGGAGGCTATGGAGTCTTCATCCTCAGAGATTTTCAAGGCCATCTTGCAAAACAGTCTTTAGGAAGCCCTGCTTGAACAGGGGGCATGGACCAGGTGACTTGCAGAGGTCTCTTCCATCCTCAGCTACTTAGTGATTCTGTGACCTTGAGAGAAAGGAATTCACTATACTGAATTGCATTACTTAGATTAAAAACAATGCTATTATATATTACTCTAGATCAAAATTATCAAAATTTGACCATTTTTTCAAGGTTCTTTAAAACCTGTCTCTATAAATAAAAATTCTTAATTCATATGGCAAAAAAAATCCTTCATTATTATGTATTTTATGGAAGTTTCTTTTCTCTCTATAGGAGAAAAGCATGACCATGAATAACCTAGTTCCAACTTCCCACTTGTTTCATTAACATTTGAAACTTTTTTTGTTAAGTTTTCATTAGTATTTTCTGAAACCTAGAAAAAAATTAAAATCACAAAATGGCAACATTTACCATGCCAAATGATTTTTAAAAGTACCCAACTTACACAGATTTCTAATTTAGATGCTTTTATCATCCTTGGGTTTTAAATGTTGGGCTGTAATATTGACAAGATAATTTGCAGAGCATTACTCATGCCATTTAGCTTAAGTCTTCACTGTTTCTTATTTCCTTTTGGAAGTTTTTAAAACAGAGATGATTACCCAAAGAACAAGTCAGATCCTTCATCACAGTGAAAATTACCAGTAATAGATTAAATTTATAGATATTAGGAAAACATTATTTTAAAGTTACACTTACAAGAGTGTTTGTTGCTTTACATAGTGGTTTTTAAGGGTTTTATATAGTTTCTGTTATTAATGCATGTTGCTTGACTGGGGAATCGAAAGAAAGGTTGAAATCTGAGACAATATTAAAATACTTTAGAAACTTTAAAGCATTATAATAGCTATTTCAATAAAACTACTTCAAATATTTCTTCAAGAAGGAAACAATTTGGAGTTCAAGTTCAGCAGCATAATAACTGAAAATGTATAACAGTACACTTATTCCCATCACTAAAGTATAGATTACGGTCTTTTTCAGTTGTTGCCATTATAAATCCCTGTTCCCAGGGGTGCTAAGCTATCATAAAAATTTGCTTTGGGCAATGCTTTGAGATAAGTTCTTCAAAAAATGCATAGGGGATTGGCTTGCAACTCCCACTTGTGTTAATAGGAGCCATCAAGGCAAATCTCTCATGTATTCATGGGAGAAAAAGCTCCAGAGTATAAAAAACTTTCGGCCTGAGGATTATTTGTTTTTGATATATATCCCGATAAAAATATGCTTTAAAACAAAACACTTCCAGCTAGTGATCTCAGTTATTTGCTGGGTCTGTTAGCACTCAGATTGTGCTAAATTGAAATTCCACTAATGAAGCTTGCAACATAAATTATTTCCTAAAAGTTTGTGGAAGGAAGAATAAAAGTTTGGCTGAAGAAATAAAAATTTTCAAGGCAATAGTATATAATTAACTGCACGGAAACATTATATACTAAGCTTTATGCTATTTTCTATCTAATCCAAAATGCTGGTAGAACTTCACTTGGATTCACATCCTGTTTTTTAGGAGGTGGGGATATAGATTAGTGTGATTGATCTGAGTGTAAGCATCCCTTAACTTCTACATGCAGCTTTAGATTTTTCACTTTGATGTAGGTTACAGTGGTATATCAGCTCATCTTCCCTCTTCTGGGAGAAATTCCATTCCCTCAATTCCAACAGCTCACATTTCATACAGTCCATCCACGAATCAGGTCATGGGTTTACTATAAATGAGTGTGCTGATAAAAAAAACTTGACACACTTCATCTTCTAAAAAAATCTGGCTATGTCTATGTCTCTCATGTCTGCATTCTCCAGCTAGCTAGGCAGTAAAATATACCAGAAACTTCCACTGAGAACCATAATTTTCAGTTCTCTGAAGTTTTTGCAATCATTTACATTAAACATACAAGTGTCCGAATATTGCAAAAGAAGAAACACTACACAGAAATATCAATGTCATCAATTACAGCCATTTTGGAAAGTAGCCTAATGTTATGCATTCTGAATCATTCCTTGAAGGAACTCTTTTTTTTCACGAACTGTTATGAGATTTTCAGGGAAAAGAAAAATTAACCTTACAATGTAAGGACCAGCTTTGTAAGTACCACTTTTCTGCCCACACATTCTACATTCTTTTTCTTATGCAAGGATTTCTATAAGAGCATGCTCACGTCACAGGTTGGCTAGGTCAGCTCGAAATACTTCTTCAACACAATTACAAGACTATAAAGTCATCTCATGAGCTGAGAAAAGTGAGCAATTCTGCATATAATAGGTAAGGCTAAACATACTTTTCCTTTTCTGTAGGCAGATATTACAGGTCCACTTCTTTATGCTTCTTTTCATTTCCATACATCTTTCTGGTAAACAGATGGCAGAAACTTTAAATAGTACTTGAGGTGAGATCTCACCAATGTCTCTACAACAGAAATCCTACTTTCCTCTCTGTACTGCAGATATCTTTTTTGCCACAATCTCAGATCATATTTTTCATTTCAACAGCCTCTTCACATTTCTTTTTCATGTATTTTATGTGACTGATAAATAGTACCAAACTATATCTTCTTCCTCTGTTATTTCCACTCTGTAAACAACAAAGCCTTGATGTTTGTCCTAAACCCCATACTGTTGTATGTCATCCCGTCTCTTTTAGTTCAATGTTCAGTTGTCAATTTTGCTCTGACAGTCTGGACCTCTCCCTTGGTAATTTAGCATCACTGTAACTATTTTACTTCTCCTACTAACAGTTTCTCTGAGCAGTATCACCTGCACTCTTTTCTTACCCATATTACAATTCTTTCACTAGTCTACCTTCATTAACTTAATAAGCAACTTCCAACAGGAATTATTTTGCAGTAAATCGGATGCCCAGATATATTTTGTACATTTTCTTTGCCTAGAAAACCCTTTAATTTAGCCACAAAAGGTACAATTACCCTGCATGATTGGCTTTTGCTGAACTTGGAATTTTTTTAATTTCTGATTTATATAATTAATTATGCTATGATGCATACTTGTTCTAAAATCTCCACGAGGTAGGATTACTATGTCAGTAATTACCCAGATCACATATCTCCCTTCCTTAAATATATACAGCATGTTTGTTTTCCTGCAACAAATATCATCTGCAGTCCAATGGATTCCCTAAAAATGCTTGCTACCAAATCAATTTTCTGTGTGAAAATAATGAGTTGAAATATAAAAACAGAACTTAAACAACATTTTTTTGTGATCATGTGGAAAATATATTTCAATAATCAGTGGAAGGTTATCAAATTGCATTTTGCTGACCACTTTGGTTGGCAATGGGTAACATCTAAAAAATAAATAAATAAATAAGTCATGAATATTTATAATCTGCCTACTTTTAATGTAGTCCATCAAATTTAAATGAGACAAAGGATTAGAGCTACAATTTAAGAGCTTAGAACTAGAAGGGCTTATTTTTAACCTTAGGACAGCCCAGCATTTAAATAAGACCAATTGGAAGTGGGAATGAAAATGAACTCTTAATTTTATTAATCTCCTTACACTGTTGTGCATTGTTCTGAGTCACCAAAATATGCATAGCTTCTGAACAGCCTGACACTTTGCTTTGCATTTCATGCTATATTTTAAGAAGTATGTATCATATATCACTTGTTAATGGTTTCTGTGGGAGGAGATGAGTAATTAAGGACTTGTGAAATTGGGGCAGGGTACGTTTTTATAAGTGATAACATAAGCTCACAGGATGGCTGCAGTTCAACAAAGGGCTTAGCTTGCTCTGTTCTATAAATAAACACAGGAAATTAGATTAAAATTTTAAAATTAGATTGCCAAGGTTTTCAGAAGTGACCATAGGGTCTGTGTGTCTTGCTTTGGGACCCCCCACTATGAAGTACTTTTCAAAATCCTCATGTCTGCCACCATTTGAAAATATTTCAGTTTTAGAAAGATTTGATTTCTTCAGCCTTAAAAAAAGTAGAAAATAATATATTTTTGAGAAGGATTTAGCTAGACTTGGAAAAAAGAAAACCAAAGAGAGCAAGCAGGACTACTCTTACAGTTGAGTTGTCCTGTTAGACATAGTGTTATATATAGCACATTATAGATTATAAATTTTCCTTGTAAGGATGAATTGTATTCACAAAAATCCTTTTGTATGGGTTTTTTAGTATAAAGTATTTGTTTGTAATATTAATAGGCAGAAATTAATCCTTACAGTTCCTCCCTCTTCACTATTGCTTTGAAATTTCATTTAGAAATTTAGTGAATGTGTAAATTTCATTGGTTTTCTTTCCTAAACATTGGTAGAATATGAGACAATGCAATTTACAGTCTTGGAAAATATATCTGGGTTTTGTAAATAAACCAGTCATATTGTTTAGGGCTTAGATGCCTGAGTTTCAGGCAGAGGAGGGAGGAATGGAGACATTTTTCCTCCTCTGGTGTTTTAAAAAGGTGTCTGTGTCTGACAGCAGATATCTCCTCAAAACTGCTAGCACATTAAAGTGGGCTTGTAACTACAGTTTACAACTATGTTGTGAGATTCAAGGGTACTCTCCAAAGCCCTTGGAAAGGGCTCCAACTCTGTTTGGATTTGGTGTTGTCATAGAACCTGAGCACTCCACTCCATCTGGCCATGGCTTGGTTTCCAACAGGAGAAAAGTGGAGGCTGAGAAAGACCCTGGTGTGCATGATGTGGATAACATGGAAATTTTCTAACACCTCTCCTTGATGTGTGGACTATATTTACTAGAACAGACCCAGTTTTTAGAAAAGCCTGGAAAATTGTCTATACAGTTTTCTCTTTTGCAGAATGAGAGCTGGGGAGTTCCTGGGCATGTATCTGTGTTGCATTTTTAAAAGAGAATGAAACACATACACCAGAGAATGAAACTTTATTTTCCTTTTCTTAAATTCTGAAGGAGCTTTTCTCTCAGTACTATTTCATTGATTTAGTTATATGTTACACATGAACTGAACATAAATTAATGCTAGTAACATAGTAACAGATACAAAGCAAAAACAAGGAAAAGGGTTGAACATAAGGCTTGATTTTTCTTCTGCTGCTTTTTGAACCATTCCTACTGTCATTACCATTTCAAAAGTAGGTCCTTACAGAACTGCAACACCTAAAACCTCATCTAGTACCTGCATTTGAACATTGTATAGGGAAGACAGCTATGTGTACAAATAATTCATGTAAGAGGAATCTTAAAATTCTTATCAAGAAGACTGCCAACTGTGTAAAAACGGAGATTGAATATACCAGTCTCTATCTCCAGTCTTCCTCAACTTCCTTGAATTATAAGCCTTTGGGACACTTGAACAAAAAAGATAAATAGACAATTATTGCAGTTGTATTTGGAAACAATTTGGGTGAGCCAATTGGCGAGTAAGGTTTTTACTATTCTGGTCATACGGAGGGCAGGAACCAACATTTGTGGATAAACATGAAAATGTTTAACTTTTGTTAAAAAAAATAATAAAGGAAATGCTATGTGTCCTTGGAAGCTGGCCTTGCAATTCTAACCCACTACATTAAATCAGTCTGAGACAAAATGTGAGGTAGGCTCATCTCCCAGAGTAGTGTGTCCTGAGATGGCAACTCTTTCTTTTCTTTCTCTCTTCTGTCCCTAACAGACAGATATAAAAATTACAAATTACAGTACCAAAATTAAATGTCCAAACAGCATCTGGCATGAGTCTACATGTTGTCTAATTCCACTTCTGTGACGTTCCCTGCAAAACTGAATTGATGGCACTCAACATTGACTAAGCACTCACAGCTACTCCCTCTGCCAGTCCTTCCATTTCTCACAGAGATCAACTCACACGTCTTGCTTTTATGCATGAAACCAACACAGTGTTTGGAGGGTAAATGCTGCTTAAGAGAACAATTGAACTCTATTAACAGATTTGAAGGTGGGAGGAAAATAGCAGAAAAAGCAACATTTACTTTGATGCAACTCTCACTCCTCAGCCTAAATGCAGGAAATGTGGCTCCCAATGCTGCTCAGAGACAATCTGAATGATTTTGTGGGTATTCTGATCCAAGTGGAGATAAAGACTCAGAACAAATTCAGTGTGTGGAGGAGGAACAGCACAACAGTGAATCATTCTCCTCAGCCACCAAATCTTAAAGTCAAAGTTCCTTTGTGTGTATTGCTCCACATCATAACTCATCCAGCATCATATATACTGTATGTTAGCCACATATATGCAGGATAATTCAGTCAGTATTCTAAACTTGTCATGTAAAGTCTGTTTGTTTGCTATGTGTCTGTACAGCAGATCCAATCTGTCAGGCAAATAAGTAAGTAAAATTGTGCCTTAATTTGTTAAAACAGGTATTGCACAAAATAGAAGACTTTGTTTCTCAAGAACAGTAGATGACTGTTTTCTTAAACAATATATTACATTCTCAAAGGGTTTTCTGAACTCAGGCTCCAAAAGCAAGTGGTGTATTGTAAGCCAAAATGCAAGTATTTTTGCTGTTACAAAAAAATAATGAAATCAAGTATTTTGTCATTTCTCACATTTGAACATAAAGGGACAAAAAAGGCCTAAAATTTTTATTAGCACACAGTAAAAAAAAGCTTACAATTTGTGGTGAACTTTAAAATCATTTGAAAATGATGCAATTGGATATAATTTAGGTCCAGTAGATAAAGATGAAGAAGAAATAAGACAAATGCAGAAACTACTACATTTAACAGTGCATCAAATGCCATCATCTCTTATGGTTGACTCAGTTATTCTTGACATCTATAGAAGTTGGTCTTCATTATCTCCCAAATGTTGTGAACTCCAAGAAGATAGAGAACAAAAAATCAACAGAAGAAGAAGGAAGAAGAGATATTAATTGACAGAAATTAATTTTTGCCAATTTGTTTGTTACCTTGTTTCCTTTTCAGTTGAAAAAAAAAGGGATAACTTTCTCCTTTGTTACCTTTTTAGCTGAAAAAAAAGGGATAACTTTCTGCCAGTGGAAAGCACAGTGATGAACATACACAGAAAAGAAACAAATAATTAAGAGGACACATCTAGATGCTATAAACTCTTACATCTTTGACTGCTGAGTCTCCTGCAGCCTAACCTAAAGCTGGTGCTCTCTCCTCACAGGCATGCGTGAGTTGAACTTCCAGGAGGCGTAAATCACAGAAATCAAATCTCTCACTTCTATCTGTTCTATTAAAAAATATGGATGTAGGCAGGTGCATCTCTTACTGCCTCTTTCTGTGTTTCACGCATGACGCACAGTTGGGGGATCCTTGTGCCTGTCTGAACACCTGAAACACCTTTCAGGAGACATTGCTGATAGGATGGCTGCTGTGCAAACCCCAAGCTCTCTTAGACACAAGCTGGACACTGTCATGTTCTGCTCTCCCCAAGCAGCTGTACTTTGGGATAGGCACATTACCACACTAAGACATATCTGATAAATTTGCAGTAGTAATGACATTATTGGTAGAAAGCAGGGTGCTGACATATTCCATCATAATTCCAGATTGTTCTCTTGGATTTAGGCGCTGAAATACTTTTTTGAACATATTCATAGAGCCCGATTGTTTCTGTTTGAAACTAATCACATTTGTTTATTATTTAGTCTTTTTTTGGGAATATAAAATTTAAAAAAGGTCTCCCTTACATGTTCCTAGGAAACGACTAATTTCTACATATCTGCTTTCCAATCCCATATGATAACTATGACCCAAACTACAAATTTATCCAGAAACTGCTGCCCCAAGGTTCCTGAGAAGAGGAAACTCTGCATTTCAGCAGAAATTCAGAATTTCAGCACATAAGTCATCAAAGGTGCAAGAGGAAAGAGAGTGCAATAATTTATAAGAGTTTTACTTTATTTTTTTCCTTTACGCAGTAGAAATTAATTCTTTTTGCTAGCTGCTGGCAATTATTGATGTTGTATTTCTGGTGAATTTGGATTCTTTAACTAATATACAGATTCAAGACCTGTGTTAAATTAAATTGGAACATAAACAAAATAAGCAATCCAGAATAATATCATACCATATAAAGACGACTAAATAGTGATATTATCAGAGTTCAAACAAATATATTTTGTTATTGTTTTTAATTTCTCTCACAAAATAATAAACAGTAACTTTTTTCTTATTCACTTTTCTTTCTGGTAGGTGATAAAAGCACAGTTCAAGAGAGGAATCTGTAGTGTCAGGCCTTTCCCATTTGGCCAGGAGCCTTATTAGGATCAGAAATAAAATGGTTAGGTAAAAAGCAAAAAGGCTTGGAACTGTTAATGGAAGCAACCATAAGCTTTGGATGTACAAACTATTGCTACATTAGGGCTAGCTCAGTCTTTTTTGGTTTTTTTTTGTACACACAAAGTACATTTGTTGCTCTCCATTACAAATTGACAAAATATTTCTTTCCTAATGGTATTATGTTACTGGATAGTGGACAAACTATCAGTTGTACATTGTGTTTCTTATATTCTTTCTCAAATTTGAGCTGACTATTAAAATAGTTTTTTAAAATTTTTTTAAGAATTGAAACACTATTTCACATTGCACTGTCTCTGCATAAGCTGTCATTTCAGTTAACATCACCAACAATGTATTTTTCCTGCACTTTAATTGTTTTAGGCATGACTATTTTCTCATTGCTTGCAGCTACTCTTGCTTATTAGAAATAATAAGTATCTAGATATCCATATAATACTTCATTAGAAATAGTTAGTTTAGAATTAGCTAAATAATGGCTTGGTAAAAAGAATGTCTGGATTTATTATTTATCAAATAAAAGCAACATAAAAATATTTTATGCTTTTATGATTATTCCACATTTAAGATGGAATTATTAGTTTATTTCAAACTATCATTATTTCAAGAGCATTTCATGATTCCTGTTCTGTTGCTACAGATTTTTTTTCCCTAGAAGAGCTAGCAAGATTTGTATCTAGCAGAAGATTTTGTTGTTACTAGTAGGCTGAGTGATCAGCAGCCAGTCATCGGACCAGTATCTCATTTCCTGTCTTATGCAGGTGTCTATTGACATATAGGAAGCAATTTCTTCCTGGCAGTCAAATTATTTTACTTGGTTTGGATGGACAATCTTGTTGACTGGTTTCCTTGACACTGACATGAATTAATAAGGACACAACCCATTCTATGGTCCTGAAGCTGAGATGGTCATCACAGTAAACTGCTTATTATGCATTACCACTTACACCTAAATGTGAGAGAGGAGAGCCAATGTTGTGCTGCTTCAGATTCCAAGCTGTGTAACAAACTTGGACTCCTGGTTCCAAGAACTTAAGGCTCATAAATCTTGCATGTAAAATGTCATGCTAGTGTTTTCAGGGTGTAATACCTGTTTAAATTGACACAAATGAAATCAACATGTGGACACTGAGGCTTTGGTATAATAAATCCTAGGACTCTTTTGTTCATGCTTTAATAAGTTACCTTTTCATTTAGGCTGAAGTTTCTTTACCCTTGACTTCATTTATTGCTTAGTTTTCTCATTTTAATGTGCTAGATATTCAACACCTTCTCCAGTATCTTACCTTTAAATTAACTCATTGCTTCCAAAGCAGTTGTCTCATCTTACCTTAGTTTCTACAACATGTCTACGTGAGACTCTAAAAGCTAAATAATTTCCTCTTTTGTTCTTTGGTTTTACACTTACTGGGTTAACACATTGGAAACATTTTCTCTTCCTTCTTAGTATCTAGAGGCTTCTAATCAAGTACTCCTGAAACTGTTGTGTCCTTCAGTTTTAACTGCTTGGCTTGGTTAGCTTTACCTTGAAGACTTTCAATTCTCAATGGCTTTTCAACATATAAATTAAATGTTTCACCTGAAATTTGATTGAACATAGATGTTTTCAATGCCTTTACTCATTATCTGTTAAGTATGTTCATTAATCAACATTTCCTATTTTAAATAAAAATGTATTATTCTGACACTTGTGATTACAGTCTCCTAGCAACTTTCTCCAACCTGTCCTTTCCATTTCTATGGTCTAAGGCCAGAAAGGAGTGAAGATAATCCTAATTCTGTATGTGATTTAGTCCTTTTCTCCATGCGGTATAACTTTAATTTGTTAAAGGAGCTGATATCTATAATTTCATTGGACTAATGATGAAGTGCAGTATTAAACTTCCATTTTACATGTCAGTGTAACCTATATTATAGAAAGAAAAATCTTTTCCCACATATTGCCTTGGAGCCTGCAGTTAGCAGGCTGATTGTTTCTCACACAGAAAACTCCAGCAAGGTATCTTAAAGGAAAAACTTAATTCAAAAGGTTTTTTCAATACCTCAGTAAGAATCAACTTTTCATTTTGCATGCTGCTCTCCTCAATCCAAGTGGCTGCATGAGGTAAATTTTCTTGTCCCCAGTTGCCAAGTGCCTTCTCCTTTTTCAAGTCTTCCTTAAGCTTTTCTCTGAAATTACTTCCTCTTCTTTTTATTTATGTCCATATATGTATAGAGTTTTTTTTTTTACCCTGGAACATATTTTTGTGTTCTGTCACAGCTCATTCTTACAAAATTGTGTAAACTCTTCTCCTTAGGTGCCTGATCTTACAATCTCTGGCACCCTGTGGGACAGCTACACCGCTTTCAGAAGAGGGAAGTCTGTAATTCTACAGGAGTAGATCTTAAAAATAATAGTTCATAAACCACCATATATCTTTATATATGTATAAGCTCACATATGAAGAAACCCATTCTTCCTTGATATCAGGGTGCAATGTCTCATTTTTCACCACGCTTGAATTTAGGGCTGAACAGATCTGTTTGTGCTGTTTGCACTTACTCCATAGCTCCATCTCTATGGATACACAAGGAGAAAGCATGACTAATGACAACACCAGTGTTCATCCTTTCTATGTAAACCAAAGCTGTGAAATTAAGTATCTGATCCTGTTCTTGAATTTAAATTTGCTAGTCATCCATATTCTTTACATCATTGTTTAATACAGATATGCAGGAAAAATTCTGTAGATTTCTGAAGGAGTGAGAGCTTGCATATGCTCAGGTCTTTAGTATTGGCTCAAGCTTTTGTTTCTGTAATATGCATAGGGCAAATACAGATAGCCTGAGTGCACTATCCTCTAGGAGGTATGGCAAATTCATTTTTTTCTTTGTTGAGACAGCTAATATCCTGGTCCTGTGTGGTTTGGAGCCAGATCTAAGTTTAGAAAGAAAGAGCCTAGGAGACGGGCTCTAAAGTCATGCTTATACCCAGTCTAGTCTTTGCCCCATTGTCTTTGCAGAGAAAGAACTTGAATGGGAATGAAGAGACTATTTCTGTGGCACTGCTTTTAAGAAATCATGGATTCTATCCTGAAAACATGGGCACCCAGAAATTTGAGCTCCTTTGCTTATTTTAACAGTCACAGGAGGGAAAACATGCATGGATCCTGCCTGAGAAAGAAATGAACTGGAGAAGCAATGAAGAAGTAGAGAGCATGTCGGGGCACCCACAGATCCTTCTGCAGCACCAGTGATGTCAAAGTTGAAACTGATGCTGCTTTTATGACTCCCTAATTCTATGATGTCTTTTTTTAATGTGGGTTAGTGGAAGAAGGCAGCATGCATCCTGTGTTTTTATCTACTATTAAGCTCAGTGACACTCAACAATCTGAGATTACTTGCAATACATGGAGAATACTTACCATGTGAAATGCATTTGAAATGACTTAGAAATTAACTCTCTGTGGCTGTTTATACACTTTATGGTTGTTTATAAATATACTCGGTTGGGCTTTTTTATGATGGGTAGTGAATTTACTAACATAGATGGGAACTGTGCCATGTACACTGGCCAGAGTACCAAAAAACCCAGACAGGTTTGGTTTTCTGGTGTAGCTGTTAAATATTGAACTCCTGTATCTGATCTGGTCAACAAAAGATAATTGGATCTGTATTTTCCTCTTTTCTCAAACTTTGAACAAAGGTTGCTTCTTTAGGACTTTCATCATTCATTTTCAACCTCAAATTTCATACTATTTTTTGGATACAGATACAAGATAAGGCATTGAGGAAGTGCACATTGAAACACATTCAATCATTTACCAGCAGCTCTGGATAACCCGGGAGGCCCCAGTTCAGTGGAGGTTGGCAAATGTGACACTTCTCCAAGAAGGGACTGAAAAAGGATCTGGGGAACTGAGATCTGTCAGCTTGACCTCAATGCCAGGGAAGATCATGGAGCTGATCATCTTCAGTGCCGTCACATGGCGTGTGCAGGACAATCAGAGCATCAGGCTGAGCCAGCCGGTGTCTGTAAAAGGCAGGTCCTGTTTGACCTAGTCCTACCTGCTGAGGCAGCCTCACCTTGAGCCCTGTGTGAAGTTTTGGGTGCTGCAATATGAGAAAGACATTAGGCTGTTAGCGAGTGTCCAAAGGAGGGCAAAAAAGATGGTGAAGGGCCTTGAGGAGCAGCTGGGGTGACTTGGTCTGTTCAGCCTGGAGAAGATGACACTGAAGGGAGAGTAAAGGGACAGTGACAGCTGGCTGAACATGAGCCAGCAGTGTGCCTGGCTGACCAAGAAGGCCAATGCCATCCTGGCTTATAGCAGCAAGAGCATGGCCAGGGGCAAAGGCAGTGATCATTCCCCTATATTTGGAACTGGTGAGGCCACACCTCAAGTCCTGTGATCAGTTTTGGGCCCTTCACTATAAAAAAAGACATTGAGGTGCTGGAGTGCGTCCAGAGAAAGGCAACAGGGCTGGTGAGGGGTCTGGAGCCCAAGTTTTATGAGGAGCCCTGAGGAAGCTGAGGTTGTATAACCTGAGGGATAGGAAACTCAGGGGGGACATTTTGATCTCTACAACTCCCTGAAAGGAAGTGTGGCAAGGTGGGATTGAGGGTGGGGGTAATTTCTTTGCCTGAACAGCAAGTGATAGGATATGAGGAACCAGACTCACGTTGTACCAGGAGAGGCTTAGATTGCATATTAGGAATAACTTCTTTATGGAAAAGATTGTCAAGCACTGGAACAGGCTAGCCATGGAAGTGGCTGAGTCATCATCCTGGAGGTATATAAAATGCCTTTAGATGTGGTACCGGGGGACATGATTTGTGGTGGACTTGACAGGGCAACAGTTGGATTTGATGATCTTACAGATCTTTTACAGATTAAACAATTCTTTGATTCTATGATTCTAGACTGGATCTTGTTGGTTTTAGTTCACTGATTCACAGGTTTGGAGGAATGTTCTCTCTATGCTATGTTAAGAATAGTAGCAATGGAGAAAACAAAATGAGAAATAGAGGACTTAGAGAAAGACCTAAAGCTGTATAGAACATTTACCAAAACGTGCATTTTGCTACTATCAGCTTCTTCTCTATGAGCTAAATTCAACTCCATCTTGGAGATATCAATAAAATTAATTCCTCCTCCTGGAAAAAAGACCTCTTTCTGTTTCCTGCTGCTTGCCAGTTACTTTTCTGGTTTCTCAGCTTCAAACTTTCTCCATACCTTTTCACTTTCATCTTAATATATTCCTTTGTCTCCTCTCCCTCCTTCAGCTATCAGAATTGAATTTTCTATCTACATAAGTTAATGCAGTGGAAATATAGTAGGCCGGATTATATATGTTATACAGAATAGAATTAAACAAAATTGCACACACTAGCAAGAAGTAGTTTTAGGTCTATCCTTTATTTCTGGCTCATTGTGAAAGAACAGAACTGAATCAACCAATTAACCAGTTAATGACTGGTTCTTAGAAAAATAAACAAATTTTTTTTAAAGGAAGAAAAAAAGCAGGTTTGTTGGACAGTGAAAATTAGTGGCTGATTACTATGGGAAATTCCTATACTTTGAAGTATTAAACAAGAATGAAAGAATGGAAGAAAGGAATGAAAAAAGCAAGCAAGAAGAAATGAAGGAGAAGAGAAAGAATGAAGAAAAAAAGGAGAGACAACTATGTAACCCAGTTACATTTTGTTTAACCTCAAAGGAAGATTTTGCTCTCCTGCAAGTTATTCACTTATGCACTTGCTATGAAATCAACATTGTGAGTAAGTTGATAGCCTGTACAGGGAAGGAAAGAATGGCAAGCTGATTACTTTATGGTTATTTCACAAAACTGATGAGACAGCAAATGATATTCAATCCTATTAAAAAGACTAAGCACAGCCTTTTTTCCACTCTTTAAAAAAAAAATTCCTACATTCCTTGTGCTGGGATTGGATGATATGATTCTACAATTCAGGGAGTCTGCAGAACATCTGCAATGAAATTGGTTTTCTGTGGAAAACTGATGAATCACTTACTGCCAATGACTGCAAGGAAAAGCACTTGTTTATGCCCTTATGTAATGAATTTTTATGAGGTGAAGTTTGCTGTTTATAAAAAATATACTTTCAGTTTGCTGATGTAAAATAATAGAATTCAGAATTTAGACCACCACATTACTGAAAAGGCAGTCACTAACAGAATATCATCATCTACTTACAAAATGCCAAAAAGGGGCTTTTACTTCTGTAATAGAATTAAAATTTATTTATCCATAAACTTAAGGATATTCCATAAGGTCTTACAAGAGAACAAAAAAAACCAAGGACAATATTAACATATTGTTAATATATTTTAAAATATAATTAATGCTTTTAATAAAAAATATATGTTCTACTTCAAAAAGTAGACCTAAAATATAATGCTCATGAGCAGTTCCTGAGAAAGCAAGAAGGAAGAAAGCAAGAAGTAATAATGGAAAATCAGTTACATGATTTTCCTTGAATGTCCCCCGCCACCCTTTACAAAGAATGAGTTAAAGTAATAGCTTAGGTGTAAGAACTAACCATTTCACTGTGAAAAGCAACTTCTCACAATCACAGGTGTCTTCAGAGAGTTTTATGTTTGCAAATTAATTAGAGGAGAAAATTTTAAGAATTACCAAACTGTTTTATTCTTACATTCAGCAAGAGTTGAGTTTGATTGTTACAATCTTTAAATTTCCTTTAGAATCTTGACATATTTCAGTAAAGTATTTCACAGCTTGAATGTTATTTCTTTTGTGATCCCGTTGTGTATTTCCAGGAATAGCTGTAGGTGACTGGAAATGTGCAGTATCTATTCTTAATGACTAATGCATTTTCCATTTCTGCAGCAAAAGCTGTTTTACTGTGTATGTGAAAAATTTTCAAGTGCCATTTTCTTCCTATTTCTTCCTAGAAATAGGAAGAAAATGGCACTTGAAAATTTTTCACATACACAGTAAGTGTCCTGATATCTATATTGGTCCTGCAAGTATGGATAATGCACCAGTTTTTCTTGGATCAGTTTATATTTTTATGAAGTTGGGTTTTTGTGGCACTAAGCAATGAGCAACCTGCACTTTTTTGTGCCTTGCCACTCTACCACCTTTGAAATTGTTGCAGGGTGACTGCCGTTGCTGTTATCAGTCACAGGGATTGTGAAAGGATGCAAGAGACAGCATGCTGCAGGTCCATCTATACCTCCTGCAATGGCCAGTTTGCTTAAACCTGGAGACAGCCAGCCAAACACAACTGAACTGTTACCCTGTTTCCCACAACATATGTAATAGGTGCTGTGCCACTTGGCTAATTGCCCATCTCATGTTTGCATCTGCAGCATGCTCTGGCCATTCAAGCATTGCTTTTGGAGGAGAATTATCACACACCACATGGGATCATTTTGTCCTCAGTACATGGAATGAACAGCAGTGAGTGCACAGTTTTTGCATACCCTCTGAAATCCTCATGTTGTCTATCTTGACAGAGCTCTGATTCTTGTGTCCAGCACCTGCCTCCAGTTTTGCCCTATTCTTATCCTTTTTAATACAGAGAAATCAGGGATAGGCTGTCAACATTAGTAGTGTAGCAGTCAAGGAGATGTTAGAGCCTTTATGAAAAGTATCCTGAAGCAATGGTCGTTATTTTGAACTATGTGACTATTAGGTGGAACAATCCACGGGATCCACAATCTTTGGTAGCAGCATGCACCAAAAGAGGCTGGAGTTAGAAGTTATCAACAAATACTCCACATACATCATGGAAGCTTTTCTTAATTACAGAGAGAGTGTTTAGCGGCTATGGCTGTCACTCATAAGAAACTTACCTATTTCAGTGCAAACAGACACAAAAGCATTTTAAGAAAAGCTTAACTAGCCTTGGGTCTGCATTATGCACACTGCTTCTTAAGCCTTGCCATAAGCCATGCATCTCTACACATATAATTGTTTCTCACACAGTATGTTCATAGTTTCTATTGTGGTTTAATGCATTTGAAATTAAGATGAAGATCACCAGTGACAAACAGGATATCAACATCCAGAAAACCAAGCCCGTTGTCCCTTACAGCACCATGCACAAACATGACTAAAAGACTTTGTATCAAAACTGGGTACAACAGGAGAGAATTCATTCAGAGTAACCATATAACAGGCAGTTATATGGTTACTCTGGATTATACAGTTATGTTATAACCAGTTATAACAGGTTAACAAAACAGGACAAGTTTCAAAACTCTTTGCAAGTCCTCAGAGCTAATACATAGTCCCATGTAAGAGTCAGTACTGCCACAGATGCAATTTACTGTCTTTGCCTGCTGCAACAGGCACTCTCCTAGGGCCCTCTCCCCAGGGAGCGCCCTGGCTCTAGGCAAAAGACTCTGATCCTTTCTGCACCCTGTCTTCAGGCCACAAAGGAGAACTACAGACAGCAGGCAAGCAATCTTGTTAGAGAATCGGGTACCTGAAGACTCCTACTGAATCTTAAGATGTGACTTTCTTCCAATTAGGCAATGTATCTCCAAGGATTATCCTTGACACAGTTATTGTATCAGAGGTATCCCTGGCAGTTGCACAATCTGGAGATGCTATCTAGGGTTATTTTCTTGGCACAGTGTGTCCGGAAGGACTATTTAGGTAAGGGCTTTAAACAAGATGGCACACCAGCTATTGGCAAGTGACTAAAAGCTAGGGAACATGATGGGATGCTTTGGTCACATTAGTGAAAGTTGCCAGTTCTGCAGTCAATAAGTTAGAAAGAAGATTGCAATGAATACAGAAAATGGCAGAAGAGAGAAGAGTCAGCTTTTCGTCCTGAGCTTAGTTTTCCATCACAGCCCTTCCAAAATAGCCTAATGCAGAGCATTTAAAAGACTGACAATCTTTTCTCCCCCCAAAATATCCTTGAAATATGTCCCTCAAAGTAGACAGATATGAGATCAATGGTAGCACACTGGCCAACTTTATCATACTTTGCACCAGTTTGTTCTCTTAGGAGCCCCAAGATCAGAGGTATGCAGCTGAGGATTTTGTACTTATTAAAAACTGCCTGCAAGACATAGAACTACCTGCACCTGCTGCTGTACAAGTCTGCCAACACCTCTTATCTGAAATAGATCTGCATTTTTGTATGCAGATCAACAGACAGTTTGAGAATTCTAAACCCCAGGTATGCTCTAGAGAACAGAAAAGATGACTGGTTGGCTTTAGCAGATGCTGTGCAAACACGCCAGTGCATGTCTGTGATTCATCTGGTGCCAGCCTGAGAGAGATTCTGCCCACTAATGTCATTTCCTTGAATGGTATTTGGCCACTTTGCCAGCTCCTCACTTTGGAAGTGGACTCCCCTGGAATGGCAGAAACTTAAGACTGTGGTAACAATTTAGGTGGATGTTTTAATGTTGTCAGCATGTAAAATGCTCTTGGGAGGTTGAAGGCAGGCAGCTGTAATCTATTCAACCAATTCTACTAAGAGTTCCTCCAGGGAACAGGTAAGGGCTTGAAGCACCACTTTGAAACTGCTTCTGCTGTTTTGGTTGTATACACTGTGCCCTGCAGAAGCTCAGGCTACCATACTGTATTAAAAGCAAATGATCATCAGTTAATTATCTGTGCTGGCAATAAGCACGACCCCATCCTGAATCCAGCCATGCCACAATACTCTGTTCTCAGCACAAGTCAACACAGCTTCCTAGCAAACACACAGCAAAGTGTAACAGCTATGAGTAATCTGCTCAAAAGAAGAAATGTGAAAAGATAATTTGCTTAAACCTAAAACTGAAGAAATTTTAAAGAAGTCTAAACTAGTTTCTCACTTTGCATTTTAGTCTCATAAATGACATAGTATGAAGCCACCCACTGAGTAAGAAATAACCACCCTTCCAGAAAAACTCTTAAGAAAAAGGCAAACCTCAGAACCTCCTGTTGAAAAATATCATTTATTTGTCAACTTGGTTTTCATAAGAATGACACATCCCAGATAACAATTCCATTAGTATTCCCATATAAGTACATTATAATAGATTGTATTTAGCAAATACATATTTTTCATCTTTCTTCACATTGTCTCTTTACTAATGCTAAAATATTCCTTGTCCATCATATCTTATACTTACAAAAAAAAAATATTTCCAGGTAAGGCAGGAATCAAATACTCTCCCTCTTATTTCTTTCACAGAAACTCCCACTTTTAAGTCTTCTATAAAATTACTTACATAAAACCTCCCTTAAAACATAGGGTAGATAGAATGGTGGTGTGTGGAAGTAAAAAAACAGCATTCTCTGACTCCTTTCATCTGAATGCCACCCCATCACACCTTGTGGCAACTGGTAATTCTCATTCAAATGAAGAAATGAAAGTTTCCTAGTATGTTTATTAATGTAATTAGTATGTTTCATTTATGCCTTCATATTTTGATTTTTAATAATGAAAATGTTCATGTAGCACACAAAGTCAACAGAGCACAAAGAAAACTGGTAATACAAAGCTGTAACTCCTATCCAAGACTGAACAGAAGTTCTGGTCCTTTAGCTTCCTTAAATTCTGAGCATTTACCCTTTTCACTGATGCACATATGACTACTCACAAGTACATTCTAATGGTAGCTGAATACTAATACCCCTTTGTTTAAAGATTAACATTCCAAAACAAAATTTATTCCCTCCACTGCAGGAAGTCAGACCAGATACAGCAGTCCTTTGTTAAAGTAGAGTTTCAACCTGAAAAATATAATGTTTATGAGGACAAATTATCAAGGTAATTAATATGTAAAACTAATTATTCTTTGATTACTCTACAAAGAATCTGATTTTTTTCCTGTAATATCTTTAACTAAGACTCTTCTGCAATTTAGAGATCACAAGACACAACAAAACAGAATTAAAATATCTTTAGAAGTGTATTTTTAATTTTAAAGAGCTTCAGGAAAATGCTGAATATTGAAGTACTAAAAAAGATAAGCTGATAGAAACTTTCTCAATATTCAAGTTGGAACCCTGGTCTCACTAGTGACTACAACTGAGCAAAGGTTTTACCATATGGGAGATTAAAAAAAAAAATCTGTATCTGACACCAACAACCATTCTTGTCCAAAACCTACTTCTGTGAGATGCTTCGTATCTGCTTACTTGCATGGAAATAAAATAACTAAACCTCCACCTAAAGATCTAGGTTCCTAGGGTAACAAAAACAGTTTATGCCACAAGACACAGACTTTGCAAACTTTGTAAATACTATGGGCTACAAACCCAACAGTGATGAGGAGGTGCTACAGAAGCAGGCCAATGCTTTGCTAAAATAAGGCAGCATAAGTTAAGCATTAGAAGTTTAATTCCAGAAAAAAGAAAAAAAACTACAGTAGAGTGTGATATAGCAGAGCCAGCAGAAACCAGCTGTACAATAGAGGCACTAAACTGCTTTTTTATTGATAGTGTAACAGGGATGAAAAACAGAGCACAAACTTTACCCGCATGAAGCTGCAAAAGACAAAACAAACCCCAGGAAATTCATATAGCTTATGCACATCAAACAGCAGGACAGAGGGAGGTGGAATGAAAAAGGAAGATAACATTCTTTAATATTCAGGAAAATGAAACATTTCTATATAGGAAAGAAGCAAACTCCAACATAAGAAGGGCATGACACTTAGCAGAGGCCAAAACAGAGAATCCATATTCTTTTGATAAAATATTGCTCTGAAACTTCAGAATAAAGAAGACTCCACAGCAAACAAAGGTCTGCTGTGATTGTAAGTTATGAACACTGGATTTTGGATGCATACAATTCTTTATTAATAAACACAGATAAAGACTGAAGTATCAAAATGCTGATGATGTTTCTGGAGACATTAGATCACCTTTAAGTCAGTGTTGCTAATACATTTCTTTGGGAAAAGCTATTAAGTGATGTGGAAGGACAATTCATACAAAATTCCTTCAGGATCAAGAAGTAACTTCAGGATGCTCTCCAAATGACTTGCCAGTTTTCATACTCTAACAAAAACAGGTTTGCACCTGCTGGTACTAATTGCAACAGCAAATAACAGAAATATGGCAGGCTAGTAATGCACACATTTGACAGCAAATAATACTGCAGCACAGGATCTGGAAGCACTTGCTCTGAAGTCTCTGTTGATTCACAGAACAGTAGCAGAATTAATGAAGATTTTAGCTGCCCACCCGCTAACTATACCTAATTACATCAGATGAAAGCACTGTGTGTCACTCTAAAGATCAAAACCTAGAATTTAAGATCTTCAAACAAATAGACTAGTGGGTTGCTCTAATCAGAATGTAGAATGAAGAATGTAATAAACCATTTCATAAAAGTAGATCAAAGTTACTCAATCAGCTGTTACCCTGCTATTTTTGGGACTGACTATTGATGATTGCCAATAGAGAACAGAGCCACCATAAAACTATTTATTTAATTTAACTGTATATGTTTTTCACAAATTAAGATTCAAAAAGAGGATGTAATGTATTACTGTGTTAATGAGACTCTTCTGAGTAACACTTCCTGTTAAAAAAGGATTGCAACTAAAAAGAAAATAATCCCACAAAACCAGGTTGAAGAGTAAATGGATGAAGTGTAAGAACAATTAAAGCACTGCAAAGGCTAAGAAAGCAAATAGTGAATGCAAAAAGCAGGAAATTACCTGTTTAAATATGTTAACATGCATACAACTGCGTTTGATCTTTTTCTGTGTGGAAGTGAACTTAGAGATTTGGCAGCCACCTAGATCACACCAAAAAAACATGAGTGGCAATTCCTACAGACAGCATCTTGTGAGTGAACAGTTTTCTTCAGTGTCTCTAACTCAGAAGAATGTAGATTACCCTGAACATCTGCCACATTCCAAAGGATGATGGGTTTCACCCGTCAGGTTTGGAGGCAAGAAAATATATATGTAATTGAAGCTCTGAGACATGTCAGCCTGAGAAAATTAGTTGCCATCTCACAAAGGTCTAGAAGATGCACTGTTCTCCTTAAATGTTCTTTATACCTTTGTGTTTTTTTAGTGTAACATCATATTGGGAATTCAAATTTAAAATTATTCTTTAGGCATGAAAAGAACAACTTTCCCACTTAATCCATCTACTAGGTAAGTTGGTAATGGCACTGTGTCTGGGTAAGTTAAAGATTGCCAAATCAAAGTTTGCAAAGTGCCTTATTCAATTGGAATGGTCTCAAGTTCACAAGTAAAAGGTCTTCTTGAACCTCCTGAGAATGTTGCTGTTGTTTCTCCCACACACCATCCAGAATAAATCCAACCACCTTCCCCTCACCTGCCAAGTGGGGTAGGGCATTTTGGCACTGGTACTCAATAAAAACCTAAGACCAGTAAAAATACATGTTACATAAATTACAGAGTCCCCAAAAGCCTCTTTCAGCAGTCTGCCTTCAATAATTTCTGAATTCTTCCATTAATCTCTTCAATACATATCATGAAAATGAAATCAACCTCATATCAGCCATGCAATTCTGTCATTTCAATTTTATACTCCAATGGCTGAAGACTTTGTACCTCTGAGC
The DNA here is from genome assembly GCF_035770615.1 of Melospiza melodia melodia. Taxonomy (NCBI): domain Eukaryota; kingdom Metazoa; phylum Chordata; class Aves; order Passeriformes; family Passerellidae; genus Melospiza; species Melospiza melodia. Next base: position 143,516,834 of record NC_086194.1, read on the forward strand.
CACATTTAGGACATGTAAAATACATATCAAATAAAAAGTTGCTTTTAATACAGTAGTAACAGAAAACATGTGGACAGCCTATGGTATGTGGCATGGTAGGCCATTCCCCACAAAGTGAACATTCCCTGCAGTGAACTGCTAATGAGTTTTCACTATTGGAAAGACCTGCGATAGGCAAGCACCAAGAGGAAATTTTAAGTTTCAGTTTCTGTACATTAATGAGTGGTAGCAGATATATCAAAAACTCAGCAAAGCCATGCCATAAGAGTTCCCTGTTCATGTATTCAAATCCTATCTGACGAACATTTTGTGGCTTGCAAAAAACCGACCTAATTCCTAGAATGCGTTCTGTAAGTGTTGCGAATGTTCCTTTCCGAAGAAAAATCAGAAAATTTACAAGTCCACAAAGCTTAAGAAGTCCAGATCCAAAACCTATATAGCTCTTCATTTTGCAGAAGGATTGCTGTTGACGATTGCTAAATAAATCATAACATCTTTCTTCCAACCATCTTCCACCAACAGTGAAAACAAGATACCATAACTTCTGGTGTTTGCTCAGAGGTTGGTATTTCTCTGACTGAGATAAGTTATTCTTGTATTGAATATTGAGAATGGCCTGTCCCACAGTTGCGTTCTTGGAATAGATAGTGAATTTCCATAATATAAGACATAAAAACGCTTTTACTTCTGGTTCAAAATGAGCCAACACCCCAGGTTTAAATCCATGAAAACAGCTGGTAAACTGGGACCACACTAGTTGTTCCAGGGCTTTGTTTAGTTCAAGAGCATCAAGCTGACTTATTCTGAGCACAGGATTCACACTCTTTTTATTTCCAAGGCTGGAGGCCATTTCTTCACAAATAAACTTTCTAGAAATAAAACACAAATAGATTTTAGTATAGCGGAGTATTTCCTATTTTTATTAAAAATAACAAATTTGTAATTTATCAGCAGTAGATAAGAAACAAAAAAAATCTCAGAATGCTCTATAAATATGTTATTAATATGCCACAATTCATTTCAGGAAGCTTTACATTAATATAAAATTACTACACATTTAAATTATTTTAAAATCTTATTTTTAAAAGAAATTATGCTTGACCATTTCTCACAAAATGTTAACATTTGGTTATAAACAAGTGTTCAACATTATCTAGATATTCATAAAAATCCCCCGATTTATATACATGTACATACATATTAATAAATTTATATATACATTAAAATATTGCAGGGCGTAATTGTAATATTTAATTGAATATTAAAATAGATCAGAAAGAAGAACTGCAACACTATATGGTGTTTTATGGAGAAATAGGGAAAATGAAATACTAACCAAAAAATCTGGAAAAGAACAGTGAGGCAGACCAAGTGTTGCCATATGAACACTTCAATTGCTACAGCTGAAAGCAAAACTGTAGAAATACAGACAAATTTAGAAATTACATAAAGATATGGATGAAATCAGGGTGGGAATGAATAAAATTTTCTCAATAAAGGCAGTGAGTTGTTTAGAGAAAAATCATATGAGATCTAAGAAATATTCAGCATTCAGGCAAATTATTATACAGTACTTCACTGAAGTCTGCATATATTTTCTAGAGTGTTTTTGACAGGTGTGGGATTGTGCTACTTGTCGTATAACATTTCCAGGCAAGATGATTAATGTATAATAGCAACGTCAACAAATGGATACTCCTCTTGCTCAAGCATCATAGAAAAAAATAAAAATATTTTTTTAAAATGGTTTCTTTTAAATGTTGTTGCATCTGAAAGCCTGGCTGAGAAATAAATGCAGTAAATTGCCAAAGAAAAATAGAGGCAACATCTCAATGTAAAATTGTGGAGTAATCAATTTTTGCTTCCTTTTGTCAACAGATTAAACCCCAAAGTGATTCAGAAGTATTTTCAGAGAGTATGCAACATATTTCACTTTCTAAACCAATTCTTTGCATAACAGACCTGCAAGGAATCCACAGCCTTCTAGAGAAAGTATAGGAGGTAGTGCCTCAAATTCTTATTTATAAGAGAAAAATAACCATACAAGATTACTGTGAGTAAAAGATGCTGTAGAGGCTCTTGGTAGCAATGGTTGCTACTGATGTCAAGAATACTAAAAAAAAAATCCTTCAAACAGACAACCATGTTTGCTGAAAAAGAACACCCCAGAAGTTTTAAAACACAATATAAAACATCATCTGTAGCTTTCCTCCTGTTTTCCATATTCATAATTAGTTATCACTGAAAGGAAATATGACTTTGTCTTTAGTGTAGGGTGTATAACAGTTGTTTCCAATTAACTAGGACTGCTACATGGGTAGAGCACACAACAGCTTCACTTAGCTTTTCTAAACTACTTCTTCCTTTATTAGCAGGCAAAACATGGCTGAAGGTGGGATAAGGCCACAGCCATAGGGTTCATTTCCACACCAGCTGGAAAAACCAGGATACAAAGCCTATATAACCAAACCTGTCTCCCTCACACTTAGTCCTTTCTGTAGCAGAAACCAAAGCACAGGAAACATTTTCCAGTATGATTCAAATACCTTCCCTCCTCTAATTTATGATCAAAGGGTCAATTCAACCCCTACTGGATTTTACTGCATCACTTCAAAAACTCCAGCCCCAATGAGCATTCACCCTCCTATCCCTCATCTTTTCATTCCACTATCATTTTAGGAACTGGAGCCTTTGATAACCAACTGCTCTGGAACCTGCCGCTGGTTATTCACTCATAAACCCTAAAAGTCTAATGTCTTCTTCACTTTCTCTTCTACTCATTTCACTTTGTTCTATTGCTTCAATGTTCTACACAACTCCCAACACTCAAAACCTCCTTCAAAAATGCTAGTTACTCAAAAGGGACATCTTATCAAACAACTTCCTTGATCTATCTACTAAGACTATTTTCCAACATCATTTCAACCATCTTTTCCAATTGTTTTTCATTACTACAGATGCTACGAGCAATTTCTATTGTAGGTTTCTCATAAATAAGGTAGACTAAATATTTATAGATTTTTTTCTCTCATTATGGCTATATTATCTAAAGAAACCTGAGCAAGTGAAGAATGGGTCATCAGGAATTTTCTGATGACAAAGGAAAATGTGTCAAATCCACAGGATTATGATGGATCATGAAATACACATAGGCTGGGAGTCTGTATGACTGCACACTTGCTTTGAAAAAGAGGATGTGGGGACAGGTAGCACACTGAACACAAGCCACCAGTGCATCCTTGCCGCACACTAGCATCTGTATAGCCAGCAGACTGAAAAATGTGCCTGTTACCCTCCACTTGGCATTGGTGAGTCTACACCTGGGACACTAAGTCCAGTTTAGCTTGTTTTCTATGAATAGTACAAAAGAAATGTCAACAAACTGAGAAGAGTCCTGTAACTAATACCATCAGAGAACCCCATGTCATGATATATGAGAAGAGCTTGAAGGAACTCAGATTGTTCAACTTGAAGGATAAGGCAGCTAAGAAATGGTCTATGAATAATCTTCTACTTCCTAAGGGTTGCAGAGAATATTAAGCCAAAGTTTTCTGTGAGATGCAACGAAATAAAGAGAGGCAACTCTGTGTTAAGTCACTACATGAGAAATTCCAATTGGAAACAAGGAAGCTGGAACATTTTGTACACCAAGACTGAAATCTCCAGAAATTTCTCCCCAGAAATTCTTGAAACTTGGCCAAATGATGCCTGAACCTACCTGTTTTAGCAATTAATTTATTCCAAATTTTCACAGGAGAGCAGACTAAAATCTTCTCTGGGATTTGGAGTTTGACCTTCCCATTGCCTCAATGCAAAATCTAATTGATTTTTTTTTTCACGTCCATCATCCCACGCAGAACTGTATTTGAAGGAAATAATTTCAGTGAATCTGTCAGAGTGCACTGGAATTCTGTATATAGAAAATGGGAACCACTTTTGAGACAACATGCCCTAACAGCATAACTACTGTTCGGTAACCTTTGAAATTTTGCCAAATCCAACAAGTCTTCTTTATAAGAAAATCAGAATCAAGACCATATATACTGTCTAATGGTGTCATGTTTAATGTCTCTTCCTGAACTACCAGCTACCAAATTGATTGAACTTTAGTCAAGTTTAGGCACACTATATGGAAAAGAAAGAATACCAAACAACAGTAAGGATGCTATCTTTTAAATTATGCTTGTAACATAGCTATGTAAAAAATAATAATAAAAAAAATTTAAAAAAAGCTTTCTTTTTGATGAAAAATTAAGTGTTCTCAATTCAAGCAATAAATCTGGGCATTGTTCTGAGTTCTTTCCTGCTAAGAACATTTAAAGCTTGCCATAGGGCATGGTTGTTAACTGGACCCTGAAAGTTACCTAAAGATTATATCCGTATACTTCTGATTTTAACATGTAAGCACATTTCTGTGTGCTCAGTGTTCTGCTATCCACTCTACTTTCTTCTGAATTGATCTAAGGTTTTATTGCACTTCAAGGGAAGATATTTATTTCCCACAGGCAAATATTAAAGGGGACAGTTTGAAATCTGCATTGTCCTATGAAATAGTCTTCAAATGTCCTAATGATCTGAATAAGAGCAACTGTTTCCTTGAGAGAAGAGCCTTACATTTTAATCTCAATCTTGCTATGCTAGGAAATTTCCCTTTAAAAATTACTTCTACATAAACTCCTTTTAGGAATTTGCTCTTTTTCAGTTTTTGCACACAGTGGTATCACAGTAGAAATAAGTGGGAACTATAGTAGCTTAAAACTAGATAAAAACACACCCTATAAGTGCAAAGACATTTATCTTGTACTTTTTTTAATGTTATTTTTGCATTCTATATTTTGCTGAGCTACAGAGAATATAGAAAATGTTTGTTTTCCTCCATGTTTTTTATTAAATTCTATTTGTCATCCTTACTGTTTTAAGTCTTATTTTAAGTTACTTTTAAAACATAAGAACCCCAAATCACAGACCCAGTAATTAAAGGGGCACATACCAACACTCCCATACATAATAAACTCAATGTTTGATGAACCTTTACAAAAATACTCTTTAATTAGTAAAGACTGGTACTTGTAAGGTTCTCCCTTTATACAGTCAAAGATATCGCATAGAAAAAAAAAGAATTGCCTGCCAGAAAAAAAAACCAAACTGAAAAACCCTAAAATGTTCCATTCTTAAATAGCCTGTATTTTGTTTGTTTTGTCTTTTTTAACCAAACAAATAAACAACCCTACTTGTACAGTACAAAAAAAATTACTGTATATCACTAGGGAAAAAGGAATTTCTTCTGGTATATATTAGTGCTGGTATTGAGCAATGCAGAAATTACGAATGAATATATTTTATTTGGAAACATGTTATTGACAGAAATCTATCAATAGTAATGCGAGTATTGTCAACAGCCTGTCAATATTAATGTAATTATAATTAAGGGGATAACATGGATTTTAGCTATAATACCAAGTAACATCTCCTGCATTGCTGCTATCAATATAAGCATTATTATTGACCTGTTCTGGGACTATCAGTAGGAGATGTATTACCATCAGGCATATTTGTCAATGCATTCTGCCCACAAAAATTCTACATTTAAATTTACAGGTCTGTAAACTTTGCCTGAAGAAATATACAAATCCAAGTAATCTCTTGGGTGCCATTTTTTTCCACAGGGCTTTTCTACTGTGGATGAGTAATCAAGGGGTTTCTATCTCAGAGCTACTGCAATTGCATTCCCTGCTTTTCTAGCACAATCATTACATGACAAATAGCCATATATGCAGAAGCCTTAAAATAATTTGAAGTATGATCTGTCAAATCACTTTTTGAGAAGCAAAATAACAATGTATTTATTAAAATAAAACCCAAAATTTGTTCCTAATGGTTGGCAGTGAGTCACTAGTGGTGTCCCCCAGGGACAAGTGCTGGGGCCAGTCCTGTTTAATATCGTCACTGATGATCTGGATGAGGGGATTGAGTCCACCAAGCTGGGACCATGTGTTGATCTGCTGGAGGGCAGGAGTGCTCTGCAAAGGGACCTGGACAGGTTGGATAGATGGGCCAAATCCAACAACATGAAGTTTAACAAATCCAAGTGCTGAGTCCTGCTCTTTGGCCACAACAATCCCCTGAGTGCTACAGACTGGGGATGGAGTGGCTGGACAGTGCCCAGGCTGGAGGTGCTGGCTGACAGCCGACTGAACATGAGCCAGCAGCGTGCCCAGGTGCCAAGAAGGCCAAGAGCATCCCAGCCTATAGCACAGCCAGCAGGAGCAGGGAGGTCATCCCTCCCCTGTTCTGGGCCCTCAGTTTGGGAAGGACGTTGAGACACTTGAGCGCATCCAGAGAAGGGCAATGAAGCTGGTGAGGGGCCTGGAACCCAAACCCTGTGAGAAACAGCTGAGAGAGGTGGAGGTGTTTAGCCTGGAGAAAAGGAGACTCAGGGAGACCTTATCACTCTCTACACCTTCCTGAAAGGTGGCTGTAGCCAGGCTGGGGTCAGTCTCCTCTCCCAGGCAACCAGTGACAGAATGAGAGGACACAGCCTTAAGCTGTGCCAGGGGAGCTTAGGTTAGACATCAGGAAAAAATTCTTCACCGAAAGAGAGACTGGGAATTATCTGCCCAGGGAGATGGAGTCACCATCCCTAGAGGTGTTTAAAAAAAGACTGGATGTAGTACTCAGTGCCCTTGTTTAGTTGATGAGGTAGTGTTAGGCCATAGGTTGGACTTTATGCTCAAAGATCTTTTCCAACCTAGTTCATTTGTGAACTTAAAATTACATTTAGGATGCATAAGTAGCATATCCACAAACTTCACTGAGTTGGTGATTTAATTCTTTTACACAATCTCTTCTGTGTAGATAAAACATGTAGTCTAACACTGAACTTACTGGAGAGATGAAATGGACTACAAGAGACCACCAAATCCTAACACAGCACAAACACAGGCTCAAGAATATACTGACATGTGTCTACCAAGAAGGCTAATTCCACAGTTTTTCTAAGTAGTCTGTTCCAGTGTTTTATGGCCCAAAGACTCTTTTTCTCATATTTAGTATAAAGCATGCTTAGTAAAAATCAGGACAGTTTTCACTCGATAGCAGAAATCAAGAACAATGAAAAAGAACTTCCATTTTGCTGCATCTTCTCAAGAGCAAAAAGCTGCAAGGCACGTGAGAGGACCAATTACCCAAAGAAGATTTGCCAAACTAGACAAAACGTGCTTTCTACAACATGCCTGATGTGATCCTCAAGAAAAAACAATCCAAACCAAAAACCCAAATAAAATCCACAACAAAACAACAGCTTTGCTTTTTTCTCAGTAGCAATTCACCTTCAGATCTGCTATATCTTCATGTCTTTTTTCTCTCTTTCTATCTGAATAATTATTTCCTGTTTTGGATTCATATATTTTGAACTTTTCATGTTAAATGCCTGCATTGTTTTTTATCTTGTTGATTGTGCAGTTTCCAAACTCATCAAGAGTATTCTGAATTCAGACCTTATGTTTAAAACAAAGGAAAAAAGAAAATCCTAAACTTTCAACCTCTCTCCAGCTTGTATCATCAGTAACTTTTCTAAGTATGTATTCTCTTCTGTCATCCAACTCACTAATGCCTTTTCATCTTGACAGGGTACTATGGATAATTACTCCGTAAAGGCAATCTTTCAACTTGATGCTGATAACATCAACATCTAATGGAGACAATATTGATATTATGTTTCCCTAGTTTGCTCATGTAGGGAAAAAGACTTTGTTAGAATAAAGCTGCATAGTACCTAAAGTTTTCCTCTTACTAAACTTGCTATTGTTATTTAGAAGAGAAAAATATTGAGGTTTCTTACAAACAGGTCACACCAAACCATACTGGGTGTTTTACCATTTCTCTTCTACACACTGTTAGATACAAATTAATTGCTAAACTATTTACTCCTGAACCTTTATTTGGAATCAAAACTGACAGTTTCAATAATTCTCTTAACAGAAGAATAACGAGGCACAAAACCAGATACACACAAACCCATTTTGCTGGCTATTTCCACCCTCTGGGATATTAAATAAATAAATAAAATCAGCAGTGCCTAATTCCTCAATCATTCTAAGATGAATTTTATTAGGATTTGCCACTTGAGCACATCTATATTAAGATTCCTTAGGCTATTCTTTCTGTGCTTTGGTTCCACTTTTATTTCCTGTCTAAGATTAATTTTATGAAAGTAGCAGGTCACAATATATCTCTTTTACAAAGTATGAAGGGAAGAATCAGTCTTTGAAAGTCTTTTCCTTGTTCTCCTTTCTTACTTAATAACAGATCTAGGTAATGGACTTATCCCTTCGTGCCTCCTCTTACTCAGAGTTTTAGAACCTTTCATTGATTCTTTTCTTGTGCTTTGTAAATTGAAACTTATTTTGTTCCTCAGTCATCAATTTTATTCTTACATTCCTATGCTATTCTTTTATATTCATCGCTAATCATATTGTATTACTTTTGCCTGGACAACTCTTTTAATTTCCAGGCCATGAAGAATTCCTGATATAAAGTCCCTCTTAAAATTCACTATTACTATTTTATTTTATTATCATAAAGTATCTCAACACAAAGAAACTACAGGATATACATAAAGGTAACAATTTTTCATCCTTTTCAACAGACTAGACTCTGCCAAGTCCCAGCATTGAGATCAATGGTCCAAGGATGGGAAAGCAGGGTGCAGAAATCATCTCCTCTCTGGAGATAACAGTAACACACAGTCTTTTTTTTTCCTTCAGGAGCTACAATACATTTGGTATTGTGCATTGCCATACTGGGTGTGTGTGACAGCAAGGAAGCAAGCCTTAGCCTTGGTTTACTATCCCTCCTTTGATGTTCATAAAGTTGGGTATCAACAGATAGAAAACTAACTTTCCACCCATCACAAGAATGCTGAGATTTTTTTTAATGTGGAGTGTTCTACATTTTTCTTTGTGAAAATTTATCATTTAACTGTTCTTTTTGGGCACTCTCAGTAGCAGAGGATATTTTATATGTCAATTTAAAATCAATAAATTTTAAAGATGAGAAACCAAATGATACATATTCAGTTAACTTTAAAATTTTCCTTTACACCAACTCTCATAACAGAGAACATGGATCCCAACTGCTCAAAGCCTCATGTCTCACCATTAAATCTCATCTCTTTCCTGCTTATCAAGTGCAGAAATATCCTCAGATCAAAGTCTAATTGGGAGCCCCAACTGTGTTGTCTCTTAATCACTGTAAAATTAACTTATCACTATATCATTACCTCAAATAACCTTAAAAATAGATTGATTTTGTATTACTGTCTGGATTTCTATATACTTCAGACAAATACCTATCATTTTCTAAAGAACATAAATTGATTCTTTAACTGTTTGGAATAACTACTAACACTAATTGAAAAGTCAGTAACACACTGCAATCACAGAAACTATTATTTATTTCTTATATTCCTGGGAGAGAGGACTATTTCTCAACATAGACGAATTCAAGGAAAACACTGAATGACTGTGTAACAAACAATTCCCATAGATAAAATTAAGAATTTTATTATGAAGGTTAAAAATGCTACAGTTACATTTAAGGTTCAAAGACCAAGCACAAGACAAAGACACATTCAAATCACAGGTTGCTTTTCCAATTTTAACTCAGTAAACTGAGATTTCACAACATGAGATACAAGAGATTAGCCACTGCTGAATGCCTGGAGACAGCAAGGAAACATCAACGATAGTTCATTGATTTATCTTCCATAAACTACCTGCCAGAATCAAAATATTAGGGCTTCAAGTTACAAAATCAAAACCACCTCGGAAGAGCCAGAATTGATACAACAGTAATGAAGAGCAGCAGGGAAGTGCTGCACTGTTAGAAACCGTAAATCAGTCATTTCTGACAGCATTTGATGGAAACTGAAAATCCCACATCAGTGCAACACATCCCCTTGACGAATGCTAGAAACCAAGACAATTACTGGCCACTCCCTAAGATATTCTGAATGCTACAAGCTTCTACTGACTTGAGATAAATTTGTGATCAGTCAGCACTCTTAAAAGACCGATTATTAGGTCCTAACAACCAGATCTGATAGTTACCTCTTAACTAATATTTAAAATCCTAACCTTTTAAAATTTGCAACGCTAAATTCAAGGCGATAAAACCTCCAAGTACATTTGTATTCCCTGTAGCATAGAAGCTAGAGACAGCATCACACTACCAACTTTTTTGATAAGCCCTAATCTTCATTTACTGGAATAAACAGGAAGATAAACACATAACAAGCTAATGTTCCATCACTATTACTCTTAATCCCATATCCTTTTCTCTTCCTCCCTCATCTTATTTCCTTTTTTGTCATTCTGCTCCTTAGTACATCAAATTACAAATTCATCTCTAAAGGGACATGTCAGTTTCACTTATAAATTCTCATCCTCTGTTACATTAAATGAAATCTAGCTGTTTTTCCTTTTAAAGCAATTAGTGATAAAAACCTGAAAGTGTAAAAAACAAAGCTGCATTATAACTTGAAGACTTCCAAAAAACATGGTTAAAAATCCCTTGATCTAGATGCTTAGCAAAATACGTGTCTCATACACAACAGACATTTTTCTTTGGAACTAGGTAATGGCAATTATTTGGAGAAGTGCTTTACCTTTACTGTTGATGAACTAAAATGGTGAAGAGAGATTTGGTTAAAGCAGTTGAACAGAGTGGCAACTGTGATGGTTAGCTGGGAAGAAACAGCCCTTTGTAAGGAAGGGACAACACCTGTGACTGAACCAGTATCAGGAGGCGTAAAAGCTAAGCCAAGTTAAGAATTAAGTTAATAATGCAAGTCTCACCTGCTGATGTGATCAACAGATGACCGAGAGACCCTTGTACTTGAAGACTTTTTGGGTGTGATAAGGATATGAGGCTCTGGTAAAAGGATGGCCGAGTAATACTGCAATGCTTGTGCAGCAGTGAAAAGAACGCAAGGCTTAGTAAATGTACAATCTTTTCTGTAGAGCAGAATGAAATGTCACCTGGTGGCAGAGGTATGCAGCTCCATTGCAGAAAGGTCCCATGACAGAACATGAACACACAGTTGTGAGCACACTGAGGGCAGTTATAGCCATAACTCTTCCAGTGAGGGCAGTTATAGCCGTAATTCTTCCTCTGCTGGTTACTGTTGCTTTTCTGAAAAGTTAGTCTTATACCTCATGATATATGAAACATTTGCATTTCATTGTTCTAAGGGCACTGTATCTCACATCCCTTTATTTGTCAAGTACAACGTCAACCCCAATTTTATGCATCTTTTCCATGCCCCTCCTTACATTTCTTCCATTCAAAACTACCTAAAAAACAAACAAAAAGTCATCTAACTTTAATTCTTATTTCATAGCTCTATGTCTCTGTTCTGCTCCAACCTGTCTGATTCATACGAATGGATCACCAGCTAAGTAGAGAGATGCCAGGATGAAGATTGAGGAGATACATACAAGAGATTCAGATACACCTGCTCTATATACTCTGATACAATTTACCACAGATGACAGAACCCTGCAATTTTGCATTAAACACTTTACGCTTATCATTTATGAAACACAGTCACTGCCCAGATTTTATTCCAACTTTCTTCCTTTTCACATACATATGCATACCAACTGCACAGTTATGAATATTCAGCAATATGCAAGTGTAACAATGCTGATCCAAGTACTGCACTGTGGGAATGCAAGGTCCTTTAACCTTTGATTAGAAATACTTATTAGATAAGAATGGTAAAAGCTGTCCTAAATGCCTAAATCATAATTAACCCCTATCCACATCTGTACCAAAAGGAGGACTCTAAGTAAAAACAGTGTTGTTACAGACTGTATATATTCATGATTTGCTAGAACCAATAAAGTCCTGCATCAATAAAAAGACAAACCTGTTCACTCCATGTCTTAAGTTTTGGTTTTGTATTATATGGCATAACTTAAGAATAATTTGATCGAATTATCATCAAAAACTCCCAAGTGGTACAAGGATAAAGAGCAGTACTTCACACAAATTTATGTTTTTTTTCAGGCTTGTTTTCTTTAAAAATCTAAGGTAATGTAATTTTTGACTGTCTCAAATTTTCCTTCTACTGTCTATTCTGTCATTATCTTACAGATTAGCAGTAGTACTCATTTGAACTTCAATTTAATCGGTTTTGCATGTTTAACTGGCAAAATCCAAAGCTATTTAAACTTATTTTTCTGCAGATTTAGTACACAAACAGGTCACCACAGACTCAGGTCAGATACATGCAGTACGAGTAAAAAGAACAACAGAGTCAGGAAAACCAGGTAATTATGAAACCAGCTGCCTTTGAATCTCAGCATCATACTCTTACATCCACCACCAGTCAAGAGCAAGACAGAAACTCAAGGCTTTTGTTTGACTTGAAGAACTGTTCTTTTCTGTCTTCAATCTCACTGTGCTGAGTGTGCAAGCAAAACACAACACTGCAAATACAAATAATGAAACTTTTAGCTGTCCTTCAAAAGTGAAAAGACAAATAATTATTCATACAAGTCCACTGTAGGATTCATGCAGACTTGCAAGTGAGAGGCTATTCTGTTCAAATAAGGAACACTATGCAATTCTTCCCTACCTTCAGCTTTTCTGGGGTGATTGTACCTTGTAACCTCTGGGATACACAATGACTACGAGGGGTGCTGGGAAATTTCATGCCCTCAGTGTCCCCAGTCCTTGACGATTTTATTACTCGTTAATTATGGGAACTTTAAGCACACAAGGGAAGACTGATACACTTCCACTACACTTCTCCTCAATCCTGTAACTTCATTAGCATTTTAGAATCAACTGAATGGTTGCATACAGGTATTACAAGTAACAGTTTAGAAGAGGGATAATAATTTCCTTGCTAGGCAGCCTGACCTGTATGCTGTTACAGCTTCTGAAATCCCTCTGCAATTCCAATGTGTACTTCCCTTCATGGTTTAGTTATGCCCCACAGTGTCATAGCATTATATTAATTTCCCTTTCAGGAAAAGTTTTTCTTCCTTACCAAACCCCTCCTGTGACATTTTTTTTCTGCTTCTCTGACTACAGAATTAATATTACTTTTGAATACTATTATTTTAATGTATTTTTTCAAGTTTTCTTAGAATTTAAATTTTGATTAACTCCTTTCTTTTCTAACTCCACTCACAATATTAGCAAAAACCAAGAGAGGAGATAAGGAGTGTGAAAGACAAGATTTTTAGGGACATTCTTCCCAGGCAGCTACTGATACAAACACAATGAATATTAGCAGCATTCAATTCAACTTCCTCCTAAAGCCAAAAAACCTCCTCAAGTCCTCCCTTGCAGGAGGAGGAGAAAGTGCCCAGATCCAGTCAGAATCAATCTTGAATCAAGAGTTGCACCACTGTAATTTCTCTTCCTTCCTATAGCATGTATGTCCTCTTTTTCCTCTACCCCAAAGTTCTTTATTTCTCTTATATTTCCCCCTTACTCTGAAAAATCTGAATTTAGTTTCCTTTTCAAAAGAGCCTGAAATAAACTCAAACTTCTGAAGTTCTTATATTCCACCTCCAAACCAAAAAAAAAAAAAAAAACCACTGAGAGGTATGTTACAAAGACTGCATCTTTCCTGAAGATTTTTGTGAAGTTTAGACTTGAACTGATGATGCTTGCAGTTGTCTATGGCTGCAGGAACAATTTAGCTCTTGAAGAAGCTACAGAACAGAGAGCCTGCTACCTTTTATGTACACATACAGCACAATTTGACTATGAGCCTGCATCTTTTTAGCACAACACATTGGTTATTTTCAATTTTTTAAATTTTATTTGCTGCTTTTAACTTTACAGGGATTGCTGTACAGCAAGTGATGTTTAGAGCACACTTCTTAGTTAAAATGAGACGAACAGAAAGGGTATGACTCTCTTCAGTAGTCTAAGTGAAAAAGTATGTATGCTAATAGCTGTCAAAAGAAAAAAAGCCCAACCCTATCTCTAAAAAAAAAAAAAAACCCAAACCAAGAAAACCTCAAAACAGCATAAGCAGCCTGCTTGAAAACACCACACCAAAGTAAACTTCAGCAGTCCATAAGAGGTCACAAGTTGTAGCAGCTGTCCTCATTAACTCCAGCAGCAATACCCTGAGTCCATTTCCATTTCAACTCATAAACAATGTACTATAATTCAGATAGAAAATTTTAATTCACTTTCTGGATGCTCTGAAAAATTGCATGAATTCAGATGTTTTTCCTAAATAGCTAACATTTGGGAACCAGACCTTGCTAGGGAGAAATTTACATTAGGGTATTTCACTGAAAGACTGATTTTAATTGAAAAAATTATCATCTTCTAACTGCATATTGCATCAACCAGATGATTGGAGATGTTAAACAGGGCTGAACACAGTATTGACCCCTGGGGTACAACAGTAGTCACCAGCTTCCAACTAGACTTCACACCACTGATTGCCATTCCCTGTGGTCCATCTGTTCAGCACATTTTATGCTGACCGGACTATTTGCTCACCCAGCCCATAGTGCAGCAGCTTCTCCACGAGCATGTCACAGGAGACACTGCTGAAAGACTTACTCATGCAACCACCTACTCTCCTCCCTCCCCTTGTTTACCATGCCAGTTATTCCATTGTAGAAAATTACCAGGTTGGTCAAGAATGGCTTCCACTTGGTAAATCTATGCTGACTACTCCTGATCATTTTCTTTAATGTGTCTTAGAAGGGCATCCAGGATTAGCTGCTGTATCACCTTCCATCCTTCTAGGCCATCAAGGTAAAGCTGACCAGGCTATAGTTCCCTGAGGACTTCTTCCTGCTCTTTTGAAAACAGAAGAAACATCGACTTTCCTCCAGTCTACAGGCACTTCTCCCAGTTCCTCAGTCTCCCAGTCTGGTGATTATTGGGACTGTCCTCACAATGATATCAGCCAGCTCCCTTAGCACTCATGGGTTCATTCCCAGAGCGTTATCTATGTCCTCTTCATTCAGGTATTCTCTGACCTAAATCTCTTCCAAGTGTGTATCTTCCCTGCTCCAGACCCTCCCTTGTGTTCTACAGTTCCTGAAGGTCTTTGCTAGTAGAGATGGAAGCAAAGGCAGTCTGCATAACCTCAGCCTTTTCCACATTCCCTGCTCATTCAGCCATGAGACCACATTTTCCCTAGTACTCTTCCTGCTACTTGTGCATTTTACAGAGGCAATTCTTGTGGTCTCTGACATCCATCACCAGATTCAACTCCAGGTAGAGTCTGACTTTCCTTTTCACATCCATGCATGCTCAGACACTGTCTCTATACTGCTCCCAGGTTATGTGTTCCTGCTTCTGGACATTTAATGTCTGACTTTCATGATGAGCTCCTTGTCCATCAGTGCATGGCTGCTGCCATTTTAGCCTGACTTCATATCTGCTGGGATGGACTGCTCCTCAGCTCCAGGGAGGTGATCCTTGTGGATCAAACAGCTTTGCTGCATCCCTCCAGGGCCTGACCCTGGGGGAATCTTCCAAGTAGATCCTTGAAGAGGCCAGAGCCCAGAGCCTGCTTTCCTAAATTCCAGGGCAATGATCCTACTTATTCTTAAACCAGGCTCTCAGAGAAAGCCAGCACTAATATCACTAACTGACTGAATAAGAAATAGATTACATTAGTTTCTGTCAGAGACCATACAGCTTAAAGGAAATATTGCTAAACTGGCACAAACACCGTGAACTTCCTTATTGAAAAAGTTATTACCTAGAGAGTCTTAAAAAAAGCCCTCTCTGCCAAAAAAAATCATTAAATACCTAAAAGGTTTAAGAAGTAAGGTATCAAAAAAGTAATATAACACATCTTATTCTTCAGTTAGGCTGACATTAATATAGAATTAATTTATTGGTAGTATATGCAGAACATTTCTTATTAAATACAGTGCTATCTTTTAATTCAAAAGTTTATTCACATTTCTTATTATTATCTTAATTATTATTATTGCAGCATACCATGCTTACAAGCTAATTCAATGAAATTGTATTTATGTCTGAAGCTTATCAGTTAGTGTTATCTGGACCCAATTTATTTGTTTCTTTACATCCTCTAAATTGTTGTTTTCACTGATTAAATGCAGAAATTCCAAGGGCAACAACAGTGCTGTAGAATTTTTGAAAGTTTTGCGAGAGTAGGCCATTATAACCAACAGAGAAATAAAACACACAGGCAACAAGGTACTTAAATTGTAGTTTCAAATTGTTGACAGATTTTGTCTACTGTTTAACCTACTACTAATTTTCCTTCAATCAGCTGTCCATCCCTTCCCTTCTCCGAACCTCATGGCTTTGAAACTTTCATATGTTTAAAAAAATAAGAAAAGACATTCCCACCATGTCACATTTTGAACATGTAATTAAACATTTAGGGCTTTTTTTCCCTGAATGACCATGTGCTTCATTACTACATCCAGCTATATGTTAATACTGGATTCGGATATCACTCCCTACACTTTGCTGATTTATATATTGAAGAGCCATTTATTTTACACCATATTCTTGGTATTGATACTATGTAGCCATAAACCTGTTTCCTTCCTCTCCAAATATCCTCTAAGTACCAGTTTTTAGCCATTTTCAAGACTGTCACCTCCAAAGACTATAAACAGAGAAAGTAAAATGTCCTTCTTGACTTACAGTACAGCATTTGATGTCAAAGAACAAATTAAGGTCCTTGGATTAGTAATAGTGTCAAAAACTATCAGAGTATAAAAATTACCTTTCCTACTCTACTCTATGAACGGTTCAATCAAGTCTTTGTATACTAATAATACTTGTTTGAAAGTTTTAGTTTAATTTAATCCATTACAGGAACATTTACTTCCTAAATGTCCTGGATCATCTTAAGCATCAAAACCTTTCTGTGAGTCACTACAGTCTTTAAGGAAATTAAACCTACGGTCTTTACCTACCAACACGGGTGAATAATAAAAGAATCTAAAAGGAGACAAACAGAGCTGTCAAACAAACAAAACATTCTCTCCCAAATCTAAACAACTCCTTGCACAGAGCAGACATGTCTAGCCTAGTCCCTAAAACTCTATGGACATGAACTGAGGTATGCCATTCTAGCTACCTGGGAGCCCTTTAGCAAGTGGGTAGATCCATAATGCATCTAAATGCCCATTGCCTAAGAAATAAATCTTTTAAAAAATAAATTCAGAACATGGTATTTTATATGTCTGTACTGCTATACTGAGAGTTCTAGGATTATCTATGAGAGACATAAGCGTGAGCTGATTCAAATACACGCAAGTTCACTACTATTACTTTTCAGTTTTCAACATTTCTAAGAAAAGTAAAAGATATTTTGACATTCATGCAGACAGAGATCTAATTTTAATTATTTAATTAATGCAACATTAATGGGAATTGATTTTTTCATTTGCTGAAAAGGACATTCTTGACAAATAAAAACTTACAAGTTTGCACAAAGATAAGCCTAGGAGTTAAAAGGATGTAAAAATAGAGGCAAAATGCTAAGCAGAGTTATTTCAATTGCCTTGGCCCCAGATAAATGCAATTTCACAATACTCTGTACTCAATAATAAACATCTTCAATTCCTACCTTAAAAACTACAAATACGTATACATAACACTGAGGTTTTTGAAATATTGATATATACACAAACTCTCACTACATAAAAAGGCCCAAACACCCCACCTCTTTTAGACTCTCTCCAAAAAATCCAGACTAGCAGGCAAGAAAGTGGTTGCCATATAAGATCCTTGCAAAACCTTCACAGATAACAGCTTTAAACGTATTCCACTTTCTAATTCACAGACTCAGTCAAAAACTTTACAATACAGAGAACACTACAATCATCATGGTAATTAAAAGAGTAAATCACAGAATCCTAGAATCATCAAGACTGGAAGAGACCTTTAAGAAAATCAAGACCAACCATCAACACAGCACTAACTCCAAAAAAGTACTCTTACTAACACCTCATGCTAGAGGCACTACCGACCAAAGTAGATGTTTCAATACTGACATGATCATCTACTTCTGTACTCTGTTTTAATGAGCCAATTTATACATTTTAAAGATGTGAATTTAACCCCATAGCAAGTAACAGATATTGATGACTTTGTGCAGTATAAACAAACACTGAAAAAAACCCCAAAACATGAATTTTTCCTCCCTTTATTAGCTTATTTACTACTCTATCTAAGTACCAGCAATGACACTTTCAGTTGTTTTAGAACTAATCACTTCACTAGATAAACTACTCACGATGGACAGCCAAGAACTGAAGAACAAGGTGCTGCTGAGGAGAAACTACAGCAGAAAGATTAAAAAATATCTGAAGAAAATGCTGATAAAACACATCTTCAAAAAGAACAAAAATTCCATTGGTCTTAAAAAGAAAACTTTATCAACTGTTGCTAAACTGTATGTCAAAAAAGCTCCAAAAAAGTCTGACAAGAACTAACTTCCAATGAAATTAAATGGCAAAGTATTTTGGACTCATATTTAAGTACAAACTTCACTTCATTTAGTACCCATTTTAGTCATACTACATCTTTGACCTTAGGGAACACCTCCCTCACACTGACAGGTGAAAGATCATAAAACAAATACAGTGCTGTGGTTTCCAGTATGTAGAGTTTGTCTGTTTGTCAAACACATTGGCCATTCAGAATAAATCCACATTTATTTTGTAGTGAACCAATGATTTGTTACTTACAGGCTGCACAAAACTGGATTAACAGAAAGTGGAAAGTTGCCACCCTCATTTTTGGATTTCCTTGCCACCTACAGAAGGGAGTCAGATGAATGACCCTCGAAGATTGTTTCAGTCTCTCAGCTGATATCACAACTCATATGATAATACCCCTCTGAAAGGATATTATGCTCTTTCTTCTCCGCACAGGTCGTCGCCAGGCTCTGTCCCACCTTTCGGCACGCCTGGGCCTGGCTGGAAAGCTCGCTCCCCGCCTCCGCACTCTGCGGCACCAGGAGGCCGAATGCCAGCGGGACTCACGGAACGGGGGCGGCCGGGGAGTGCAGAGGCCAAACACAAGTTTTTACAAGCAGGCCCTGCATGAGCTCCGAGGCCTGAGCCAAAGGAACTGCCCCGGCCTACCAGGCCGCGGGAGCCTGGATGGGCTCCGCCGAAGGCCACGGCCCCCGCAGCGGCTCCCGCCCGCCGCAGCCGCTCCGTCTCGTCCCGCCCCGCGTCCCGACTGACCTGCGCCGCTGCCATGCCCGGCCCTGCGCAACTCCGCGGGCGCGCCGGGCTCAGCCTCGAGCCTCCCGGCGAAGCTCTGCACGGCCGGAGCCGCCTCGGGCGCTCTCCCCTGAGCCGTCCCGGCAGCCGGGTGCCAGCGGCAGCTGCCCGGAGCGGCGGCCGCACGGAGCGCAGCGCGCCCGCCAGCGCCCAGCGCGGGTGCGCAGGAAGCGCTCCGGGAGAGCGGGACGGCGGGCGGGAAGGGCTCCCCGCACGGCGGCCGCGCCAGGGCGGGCTGCGAGCTGCTTGACTGACAGCCTAAGCAACAAATCAGCGGCCCGGGGTGAGGAGCAGCAGCCAATGGCCGCAGGGGGGCGGGGCGGCACCGGGCCCCGTGGGATCCGAGCGGCCGTGCTGCCGTTTGCGGCTGGGCCGGCGCCTGGAGTGGCTCTTGCTCGGGGCTGCTCGTGTGGGCGTGAGGAGACTCCTGGCCTGGGGTGGCGTGGTCACCGGGCGGCTTGTAGTCGAGGGCAGTCGGGGTGGAGTCCATGGGGAGGCGGGAGGCCTGCGGGCAGGATTCGCAGGCCTGTGAGGGGAGGAACGAGCAGCGTGGGGAAGGAGCGCGGCAGCAGCCCAAAGGCACTGCAGGCGGTGTTTCTCCAGCAGCTGCGCTGTTCCGTACGTGGTTCCTCGGTTAATATCTGGCATCGGTGTCAGGTCTTCCCTCACGGGCTCAAAAGTGTTTTAGGTGATTCAAAATCACCTAAATAATAATTGAATTGTATTGTGCACCTTAGGTGAGGCAAACTGCGCGGTGAAGTTGGTTGTTACTGTTCTGGAAAGCAAACTAAAGAGAGCTCTGTGTGAACAGGTTGGGGGGAATTGTCAATGTTTATTTAAGAAAAGTTAAAAGATACGCAAATAGTGATTTATTCATTTCCAAACCATAACTATCTTTAGTTTTGACATATTCCTGAACACAGATTCACAGGTGACATTAAGGGTTATAGTTCCTCAGATAACTTCCTGAGGTTATCTCTGCTGAGGGGGCATTCCATAGGCACATATTGTTGGGTTCTGTACTATTTTTTTGTAACTCAAATTAAATAGCCCTCTGGACTACCTCAGGTATCACAAAACAAAATGCAGACATTTAGGAATGTCAGGATCCTGAAAAACAGTTCTGTTCAATATTTAAATGTAGTTTTTCAGAATGTTAAAGCAATTCGGCAAAACAGATGCATAGCTTTGTGAATAATGAGTAATTCCTGTTTTAGAATACCTGCTTGAAGTGAATAGGGCTAATACACATGATTTCACAAATAGGGGATTAGATCTTTTTGTATGAAAAGTGCATTTTAAGCAAAATGAGGTAACTATCTTTTGAGCTAGAAAGACTCTTCTGTTTAATGGAAAGACATTGAAGTGGAACACTTATTATCACTAATAAAAAACAATCAGTCCCAAATATTTAAATACTATACTGTGTACACCAAGATATTTGGGGTAATTTTTGCTTTGTTTTTAAAACGAAACCATGTAATGATTTCCTTCTGCTCAGAAGTAGTTAATTGAACCATGAAATTAATTATCATTATTTTATCCTTGTATATTTGAATTAGGAACAAAGAACAACACTTCCTTGTGTGGGGCACTGTGGAGTGCTTATCATGTAAGATCTTGTGAAGTGAGTCTTTATGTCAGGGGGGCACAGCCGAGGAAGGCAGTAGAGGACCTGCAGCTCAGGTGGGAAGCAAGGTGCGGTTTCGTGGTGGGGCTGTGTCCAGGTTTAGAGCAAATCTGGGGAAGAATCCCCCAAAGGAGCTCCGGTGGGAGAAGCAGATCCAATCGGCCCCTCCCCCCAACTGGTCCGGGAGGGAAAAAAAAATACCTCCTTGGAGAAAGGTGGAAAAACACTGTTTACTAAACAATAAAACTAAAACAGTATCAAACAATGAGACCCCTTGCCGCTCTAAAAGAGATGACAAACAGAAAACCCTGGGTTGAAGCTCAGCCCACTCAGTCTCTGATCAGTCCCTCAGTGCTGGAATTGTCGCAGGCCAGGCCCGGCCTGGTGGGCCACAGCTGCAGCTGCCGGTGCTCTCCTGAGTGTGCAGTCCAGAGCAGTTTCAAGAGGTCCAAAGAAAAGGAAAAAAAAAACAGTCCAGGGAACTTCTTTGCCTCAGCTAGCTAAAAACTAACTAAAAAGCAAAAGAAGAGCTCTCTGTCCCGCTGTCTGTTCATCCACAGACAACACAGTCCAGGAGCAGTAATGTGGAGGAGTGAGTGCAGTGTCTGAAAACAAACTGCGCGCTTCTTCTCTCCCCCCCTTCACTCTCTGGAACACTCTTAAAGGTGCAACATAAACAGAATGAGATGACTGGGGGTAGAAGCATCATATAGTCAATCCAGGACAGGCTGGCGCTGTGGCTGTCTCTGGGAGCCGTGCTTTCTCAGGGAACCCTTGCCTCTGTTTGACCTGACACTGCAGAGGCAGAACAAAAGCTTGCAGGGCTAACTTGCCAATGCGTGGAATACTTACAGACCCTGTAACAGGGAGTATCATAGGGCAGTGCTGAACAAGCCTTTCATGGACAGTAAGAGTTTCAACATGAGTTCTGGAGGCCGAGTTTCAGAGCAGTCCATGAGTAACTCTTGATGAAGACATCTTTTGTTTACTCCAGTTGCTGAAATAAGCAGTAAACGAAAAGGGGTACTTCGTATCTGAAATGTTTCCTCATGTCTGTACTCATCACATTTCCTCCTGCTGTTACATCTGCTCTGTTCATATGGAGCTCATCTGGCCTTAATGCTGCTGAGAATTCTCTCTCTTTCCTCAGGCCTGAATGTGTATGAATACAGCAATTTCATTGGTGAACAGGTTGGTTTTACAGACTGGATTTTGGAAACTGGAAAAGAACATGCTTGCTTAAAATAGTATATACTAAGTGATGAAAAAGGGAGTTTTCAGGTATGCTCTCTAAAGAAATAGAGATCAAGCTAAGATTACCTTTCTCTTTGAAACACTTCAAACACCTCTTCCTCCATGCAAACAGTACTTAAATTATTGTGGTTTGCTGGTGGTTCAGTTATCAAAATGTTATTTGTACTGTCTTTGTAGTAGGCTGCACAGATTGGGAATTTTAGTCACTGCTGTTAATATTCTTCCTGAAGCAGAAAACCACAACTAAGGGACTGAAATATGAAGAAAGAGAGGGGGATGGAAGAAAAATGAAAAGCTAAAGCATACCTTTGTCCAAGGTTTTCATTTGTGTCTAACCTTCCCTGTCATTTCTACCCTTCTAATTCTTTCAGGATATGATAGAAAAATGTCTCCTCTGACTATAGAAAAGCACTCTCAAATTTCTGTGCCACTACTTGAAACACGGTGATGCTTTTAATGCAGACATTTTCCATGGCCTTAACTGCTCACAGGTCTGTACCAAACCAAAGTAACCACTGTGAATACCTAGCAAGTACTGTTCATAAACATTTTTATAATGTTTGACCTTAAGAGTGACCTGAAGATTAATGGATATGTTGTATCAGTTTTAATGGGTCTCTTCTCCTTTGGATACACACATGTGACTCCCATTAGTCTTAATGGGAGTTATATGTGTGCCTAGAGGTTAGGCAAGATCTCTAAAGGTGCTGTTATGCTCTCTTGTATTAACGATCTCATAATTGCTGAGGTGCTGCACCTTTGCATTGAAAGCAAACTAATTAAATTGGTCTAGTACGAGTTGGTTTACTAGCATACCTGGCACGTATGTGTGTTTTCCTGTGGGCCCCTCAGTGCACAGAAGTAGAAGGCAAATCAAATGTGGAATTTAAATTTTACATGTGACTTGACTTTCTTTGTAATTGTTTTTGTAATCCAAAGTGATTTCATGAGTTTGATTGCTAAGAAAGATGATTGCTCATGTGAATATGTAGGAAGAAGCTTTTATTTTATCATGAAAGCATGTATTGAGAAAAGAGACTGAATTGATTCTTATTTTGATGTTCCAAATCATGCACTTTGAAAAAAGACAGTTAGGTCTAGAGGATTAACATGAAGCTTGATGTTGAATTTTAATTATGGCTTTGTTACTCATTTCTTCCAAGAGCCTTTAGACAAAGCACTTCACCTTTCTTTGATTTCCAGGTATGTAAAATATCTGCTTGCTTCTTAGTGTTGCAGACATAAATTATTGTCTGTTCTGTGCTTTGAAATTTTAAGATTGGTATGTTTTAACTGTATTCTGCTGGCATAATCACTGAAGTACAGAAGGAGGAAAAAAATCATAGTAACCACCTGATACAGCCAAGCAGAAGCTCTGGTGATGATGCAGATCTCTTGAGAGGAGCGGTTCTGTTCCATAGTTTATGATGCATAAAACAGTGTGTTGGTGATGAAAAACTTTTGGTATTTTATACATATGATCTCTCTTTTGGGCCAGGTTTTTCAGTGAAAGTGATTGTACACAGGCAAATTGACATTGTATAGACGTTTCACATTTTTATCAATCAAAATAACAATTTGAACTTGATGGTCAGTGTGGAGATCCGTGCATCGTATTCTGTGACTGTCTCTGTACATTTGAAAATCAACCATGATGCAGTTTTCTTTAAAAATACAAATTTAGGGAAAGAATGGATCTTCATATTTACATGCTGGAAAAGAAGAAGCGTTTATGTGCTAACCTTCACTTTTAAACTTGGCTTATTGTTTGCTTTTTTCAGATTAAGGTAATATATAAACTCAAGTTCACTATTCAGTTTTCCCATTTGAGAAGTTAAAGATCCTAGGGTCTGTTTTGAGGGTTTTTGTTGCTGATTTGTTGGAGTTTTTTTTTAATAATATAATTTTAATTTTTTTTTTTACCTTATGTATTTCATAGTTTCTAGTAGAAAGTAGCAAATATCTACTGAGACTGTGGTGGTAATGTCTTTAGATTTGCAATTTAAAATACCTGTAAAAATCTTGTGAATGGTTTTGTAAATGTATTTCCTTACATTTGACTCCAGTGTGTAAAATATATGGATCAAAATTTTCTTCCTGATGTAAATTTCAAATATTCATTTCCTTGGGGTTTTTTATAATTTGTGATTAGTTCTCCAGTACTCTTTAAAGACGAAATAGTTAATCTTATTAGTGTTATATTTTAGGCTATGTAAGATATTTTTAAAGAAAGTTGAAAGTTAAAACAAACCTTTACTAATTTCAGTTTTATATTCTTGCTTATCCATAGAAGAGAATGAACAGTTCTATTTTGTAACTATGGGAAAATGAATTTAGAAGGTTTTATGTGTGTTTCTATTTGTTAAGATTCTTTGACTTAAATTCTGTTTTGATGACATACTGTAAACTTCCAGAAATAGGAGGTGTGTCCTATATATTTTTACAATATCACAAACTTGCACTCTTATGACGGAAGCTTCTTTTGGGGAAAAATAAACTCCAAGCTTTGCTACTATCTAAGATCAATTTTCTAAGCAGAATAAGCAACAGCACCAAAAACATTAGGTTGTGGTTTGTTAGTTTTTTGTTGTTTGGTTGTTTGGGGTTTTTTTTCCAGAATTGTCAATATAATGGTTAACTGAAAGTGAGTAATTTACTCTGTCCCTCATATTTTAAGGATGATCAAATACTGGGGCAAGTTTCCCAGATAGGTTCGGGAGTCTCCATCCAGTTAAAACTCAACTGGACACAGCTGTTTACAACCTGCTTTGAGTCAGGAGTTGGACAAGACCTCAGCCATTTCATGATTCTATAAATTATGTAGTTGACTTGTTGACACATTTTAATTGTAGATCAGCTTTCAAATACCAGTTCAGATATTTCAAATGATAATTGAGATAGGGATAAAAACTACTCAGTCTTGAATTAAAAAGTGCATAAACTCAAGCAGTTAATGTAATGTTCCTGGCCACATGAAATGTAAGACTAACAATTGCATATATACAATGTGCTTGCACAGTTTTTTCAGAATGGAAAGACAGTACATAGTAGCAGTATGCCTGGTTTTTTTTAGCCTCCTTTGATATGCTACCTAAGTAAATACTGCTGTAAATATTAATTGGGTTAATTATACATGATTACTTTTTATGTGTAAACTCTTGATTGCCTTAGAAACTGCTTTTGTAATAAGCATTCAGAGTTCTGACGTGAATGATATAGTAAGACCTTATAAGAGAGTTTTTGTGTTAAATTTTAAAAGAATCATGGAAATACTAGGTCCTTTACTGGAAAGTTAGCTATGTTGAAGCTAACAACAAAAGGAAGATATTGAGAGTTTTTTTAATTATGGACTGATTTTGAAAACTACTATTGAGTAGTTCTGTATATATTCTAGTTTTGTATCTGATATACTGAGGGTTAGCATAGCCAGCTGTTTTACCTCAGTTCTTTAAAAAGGTAGCTGGGCTGGTAAACTAAAGTTTGAGCTTGCATTTTGGGCCTTAACTATGAGTTGTAAGCTTTAGTGTTCTGAAAAGATTTAGATGTTGGCACCCTTGACTTTTGACTGTAGGTGTTACTGAAACAGTGCAAGTGGAAAACAGATTTCTGATACCATCTCACTAGCAATCCATCTGAACTTGCTCCAAGTGTAAAAGTGATTGGTGATATCATCTCAATAGCAATTTGTTTGCACTTGCCCACAGGGCTCTTGAAGATTTTAGAACCCTGTCTTTAGGTAGGTTTCCATAGAGTTGTTGTGAATACCAAGCATATTAAAAGCTACTGATTATGGCTGTGGAAAAGGTGTGATATGTTGCATATGCTCAAATAATTTTCAGGATGCTAATAAATCACTCTAGATTAATGATTCCTGTATGAAATTAAAAAAAATAATCAAAAAATATAATTTAAAAACCTTAAACCTTTTGTTGCTTTTGGTAGCCTGTGCTTTTTACTACCTTTACTTTCACACTTCAGAGATGGGAGAAATGGGGTACTTAAATTTGTTAGTGGTCTATGGAAAGATTGATTTGATAAGATTTCTCCAGCTTATGTTGAACCCATGTTGGAAAATTAGTAACTTAGTAGAAAAATGGTAGATGTTAGGGTGTGCATGGGAATAAGTTAAAAAGCACCAGAGCTTGTCTTACTATTTTGTATTTTTTATACAATAAAATTTAAATTTCACTGTGCTTTTTATTTTTGTTCATTTTTCCCATGGGACAAGGAACAGAGTCCAGTTCTGCATCCTTTTGTGAGTGAATAGTGTGCCCCATTCAGTTCATTCTGCAGCTAATGTCACAAAAAAAATGCTGAAGAACTTCAGTGCTTTTAAACTCCATTTTCATAAGACACACAGCTGAGATAAAGGGACTAATCTTATTCTGAGTGAAGGTAAGTAATAGATAAACAGTAGTATTTCTTGGGTTTTGTGGGGTCTATAGTAATAATAATTTCATCATTCTTATACAAACTTTTCAAATTATTATTTAAAATTAGAGTTTATCACCAAACACTTCTTTGGAACATATTGGAAGAAAAATTTAAATTGACTATTCATGTACTTACATATGCAAAATCATTTATGTTCCGCAGATGTCTAAAAGCAGAAGCAGAACTAGATTTTAGAGGAAACCTGCATTATATTCTGATATCAACAGCAACTTAGATCACATTGGTATCACATAAGTATAATGTTTTAGAGCCTCTGCCAATTTAAAAATCAAATTGATGCTAGATTTGTATAGAACAACACATTTGACTGACAGAAAAGGCTGTTATAGATGGATGTGATGTTCTATCCTTGTATAACAAGGGTTTTGAGTGACAGTTTAACAATGGTACACTTTCCACCCCATATATTCTAAATGATTATTATTACAATACAAAACATTTTTGCTCTTGCTGTATATAGATAACATGTACACTTTTTGTGTAATAACATTCAAGAAGAGAGGGTTTCTTTTATGTCTTAAAGATGATGACAATTAATGAAGGCTGCATCTGACACTTAAAACCAATGTCAAGGCTTGCTATTGTGGTGCATGGTAATGTAAAAACTATCTGGGTACTTAGCTCCTGGTGAAGGATCAGCATAACTCTTGACACATGCTATATGGTGGATGAAATAAATCTCCTCAGAGAGCAATAGAAATGTTTCTTAAACTGAAGACTACCCTCTCTGCTTTATAATCCCTCTTTTCAGCTTTGCAGTTCTTTGCATCACTGTAAAGTGCAGTTTTAATCTAGAAAGCAACTGTGTAAAGTGCTGCCTATTAATGCAACAAATATGCTTTCTGTGCTTTGCAGTCAACATTTCTCTGAAATTAGACTTAAGATTCTTCTTCAGAACAATAGTAGAGATAAGAAAGGTATATTTTCTTATTTTTTCTTATTTGGATCTCATTCATTTTGGGGAGACCGTCCTTTTCATTTTAAAATATTAATTTTGAATTCTTGGCATCCTTTTGCAGCACTTTATACAGGTCTCCTACTTTGTGTCAGTGTTCACAAGAGCAGGGGCAGTACTGTGTGTCTGCATTGTATTTGATGATAATAAAAAGATTAATATCCAATCAAGTCCAAACTTCTCTGTAAACCTCAGTTTAGTGTTGCAGCTAAGGAAGACAGTATACTCTTTTATGAACCTCCCAACAATGAAAAATAGAGAAAGAATTGAATGGAAAAAAATGGGGTCACATTGATCAAAACACATCTACCTCTTATATTTTTTATTATCTAGATAAGGAAAACATGATAAATACAAAGATTGCTTTTACAATATAGATTGCTTGTTTAAATTGGCTTACTGTTAAAGATATTTTTCTTAAATGACTTTGTATTTGGTAAGGGAATTAAATAGATAATTTGTTTCACCTCTTTATGTATGATTAGTGGGATCTTGGTATGTCACATTTATTCAACAAGATGTTATTTTTCTGTAGAAGGACAAATTCAGTGTATGTTTTATGGAACAAGAGAATTATTTATTGGCTTGGGACAGTGATGATGATATTTCCTGCAAAGCATTAAAAAGATCTTTAAAGAATATTTGCCCCATTACTAGTGGTGCCATTTCAACTCTTTGTCAGTTTTAGATGTAATACCAGTACTTCTCTAGCAGTGATTGATGATTTGAAGGAAGGGATAAAAGTAATTTGGGATATATTATTATCCAGTTAGAAAACGATCCCTCATAAAAATTGTAGTTTTATCAATATGGAGTACTAAGTTTTAAAATGAAGTCAATTTAAAAAAATCCATGATGTGGAATTATTTTGATCTTCACATGGCTCCTTATGATAACACAGACATCTGTTATTTAATTTGAGAGCACTAATGATAATCATCTATACAGGGGCCAACTTATAGAGTTTGTTAAAAGCCATTCTTTGCTGACCACTGGCAATGGTTGAGTTTGCAAACTCAGACTAAGTCCCAGTTTCTGAGCAGGATGTGTTGTATTGATACAGAATTGTCCTCTACCTCCTCTCAGCTGGCAACATCTGTTTAACACAGCTTTTCTTTCCCTGACATCATACCCACCTTGCTTTGTGTCGTGATTTTGCTCATTGTCCTTCATAAGTAAATAAAGGTCTAAAACTGTCTCATCTTAGTTTCTTCCCCTTCTGATGATTTTTTTCCCCCTCTGACCTTTTGTATCATTGTTCCAATAGCAGTTGTCTGTCTAATCTACCTAATTGTCTTTGGTGTTCCCTTGCCTCTTTTATGCTTCTCTCATCTATGAACTCTCAGTACTCAATTAGTGAAGGAACAAAAGGCACAGAAGGAAATGTTCCCTTGCTGTCTCTTCTTGTCTTTGGCATTGTAAGAGCCTGGAACAGAGGCAACTACAAAGGGCTAGATTAGCTCCTTCATCTCCAGCTTGGAGAGTACTCAGTAGGGATTTTTTTTTTTTTAAGAGACTTTTGCTTTTGGAAAGAACTTTCTGCTGAGCATATGCAAAACATAATTTATAAAGATTCACAGCTTGTCCAAAGGTGGGAGAATTTTTGCAGGGTTCATGAAAGCACAGTATTGAGATAGTTAATCCCATAATTCCCTATTTTAAACTTCTGTGTTAAATTGTGATGAGGTTTACTGTTTTAAGCAAAACACTTCCTCACTTTCGATAAAGACAAAGCATTTTCTTTCTACTACATTTTTAAGTAAATGAAAAATTTTTCTTGCTGTTCATATGTGTAATTCTTTCCTTTCTTTAACAAAAAGGAGAAGTGTAATCTCACATGAGCATAGAAACATGCCAAAAAGCAAGGATTTATTATTTGGGGAGCTGAAGTATTAGGTTTTAGAATAAGTTAAAGTCTGATGTCTCTAACCATTTGCTGTGCTATGAACACCACTTACAAATATGTCTGAGAGAAACATACACATTCGTCATGTTACCTTATTTTTCTAATTAAAAGGAAAAAAATTAATCTCCTTAGCAGAGACATTTCCTCTCAGAAAAAAAGACCTGATTCTGAGTCTCATAGATATTTAATTTGCAAGATAGCGTAATGAAAATATGTTAATAGCTTTTTCAACAAGTTAATAGCTTTCAAGTTCATACTAATTAGTTTGTTAAAATATTCTATTCGTAAAATACTTTCTTTTTTTCCCCCAGTAAAAGGTAAGAATGTAACACAGTCTTATAAGGAGTATCTTGCCGATAGGGTAGAATCTGTAGTAACAAAATTATTAGAAAAAAATAATTGCAAATGAGTCTTGAAGAAAGATGCCATAATTGTCATCAAAGATAACTTTCTGGCATTTTCACGGTGAAATCTTAGAGAGTGTAGGAGTGGATCTTGCAGAGTTAAGTTAGCATTATTGGGAGCAAAGATGTGAAAGCAGCCTTCTCATGGTGTCATGCCTGGTCCCAGGTGTCCTGCATTCCTGGCTACTAACACTGGCAGCTGCAGGAAGGGTGGTTGGTACCCCATTGTCTACCCATCCTTTGTGGACAGAGCACCATGAAATTAAAGCATACATCTTTACATGGACAAGATAACCCATACCTCTCCTTTTCTGTATTTCTCCATTGTTAGAGTAGTGTAATATTTTGTTCAATCAAAAATAATGAATTATTTTCTTTTACTTTTCTTTTTTTAATTTTGGGGTGGGGGCAGGGAGTGAGTATTGTATATCTTCTCTATCTGTAAAATCTAGCTTTTTGCTACCTCCCTCTTCCTTTAGTATCTTTTAGTAGCACCTTTAGATCTCCTTGGAGCTTTCTAAACCAGTACTGCTTATATCCTTATATATTCACTCTGAAATACTTTGAACCCTTCTGCATTTGTTTATGTCTTTCTCATGTTTTTTTGAAACTTATGCTTGTAGTACCTTCAGCTTCTTTTTGCTTCTGTTGGCTGGGCAAAAGGCATCATGTGTTCATACTTATTCCAAAGAATGCATGTGCTGAATGAGCTGCTGGTTGTTGTCAAAGTGAATAACATCTACTCTCCCTGTCCTGCCATCAGTCAGGGAATTAATAGAGATTATTTTCACTTTTCTATCCCCTGGTCCTTCCCATTTACTGACTACCGCAACAACTGTAATATCTTTGTGAACTCACATTCTCAAATTTAGTAGAACTAAGTCACTGTATTGAAATTTAAGGTATTCCTGTCACAAGACAATCTGGAATTGGGGAAAATTGCTTGAGGTAATTTACTGTGAACAAACATAAATTTATTATAGCTCTTTTGAGAGTTAATAATGAGAAAATGGCAAGCATGTAGACACACATTTATATGGACAGCAGATCCTCCCTCTGGTCTGGTCTAAACAGGTCCAGAAGATTCCTAAAACACCTGGATGACAACTTCATGGTGCAGATACTAAGACAGCCAACCTGGAAAGATGGCCTGCTTGATTTCTTACTTATTAACAGAGAGGATCTTGTGAGCAAAGCAGAGATTGGTGGCAATCCTGGCCAGAGTGACCATGTAGTCAAGTTTAAAATCTCTGTTGACAGTAGGAAAAGTGCCAACAAAACTTCAGCCTTGGACATGAGGAGAGCAGAGTTCAGGCTGCTCAGGAAACTAGTTA
Organism: Melospiza melodia melodia; assembly: GCF_035770615.1. Classification (NCBI taxonomy): domain Eukaryota; kingdom Metazoa; phylum Chordata; class Aves; order Passeriformes; family Passerellidae; genus Melospiza; species Melospiza melodia. The sequence continues at coordinate 143,548,055 of NC_086194.1, forward strand.
GTAAGGTCCTCTTGGAAAATGCCTTTGCAGGTGCTGAAGTCCCTCTTAAGGGCACATGAATAGGCAATTCCAAAATGTCAGAAGTCAAGCAGGCAAAGCAACTTGGCTAAGCAGGAATTTTCTTCTGGAGATACAGTAGAAAAGGAAGGCATATACCCTATGGAAGCAAGGTCAGGTGACATGGCAAGAATACAGAGATGTTGATTGCCACTCTGGGGAGAAAATTTGTGCGAACAAAGCTCAATTGGAGTTGAGGCTGGTCAAAAATGCGGGGGACATTTTTTTAAAACATTTTTTTTAAAATACATTAATGGCAAAAGCTAGCACAGAAATTACATGGGCACGTTAGAGAATGAGGATGGTTACTCCACAAATGGGGATATAGACAAGGTGGAGATGTTTATTGCTTTATTTTCCTCTGTCTTCAACACCAGCGATGGAATAAAAGGATCCCAGTACCCTGAGCTGGAGACCATGAGTGTGAGAAGGATGAACTCCAAGTTGACCCTGAAATTGTAAGGGATCCGCTGTTCTAGCTGGATCCCTGTAAATCTATAGGGCATGATGGGATTTATCTGACAATAGCTGAAGAGCTGGCTGATGATCACGAGGCCTCTCTTGATGATTTTTGAATGGTCTTAGGGATCTGGAGAGGTCCCAGTTGACTGGAAGCTGGTCAACATTGTCCCAATTTTCGTAAAGGGCACAAGAATGACCCTGGAAACAACAGGCCTCTTAGCCTGAAGGCTTGCTTCAGTGCCTGGTAAGGTTATGCAGAAGACTTTTCTGGCAGGTATTGCACAACAACCAAGAGACCAACAATGCAGTCATTGGTCACAGCCAGCATGGGTTGATGAGGGGAAGGTCCTTCTTTTCAAACCTGATTTCCTTTTATGACAAGGTAACCCACCCAGCTGAACAAGGTAAGCCAACTGATGATCTTTTTGGATTTATGTAAAGCTTTTGATACCGTCTCTCACAGGATCCTTCTGGATGAAATGTCCAGCCCACAGCTGGATAAACCCATCATGGGGTGGGTGAGCAGCTGGCTCATGAGTCAGGCACAAAGGGTTACAGTAAATGGGATGACTTCAGAATGATCTGTCGCTGGTGGGGTTCTGCAGGGCTTCATCCTCAGCCCTGTGCTCTTCTAAGTCTTTATAAATGTTTTGGACTCAGGACAAGAAGAGATGCTGAGCAACTTCACAGATGATCTAAAACTGGGAGGAGCTGTTCACTCCCTTGAAGCCCGGAAGGCCCCGCAGAGAGAGCTTGACAAATCAGAGGTCGGCCAGTCACCAACTGTATGGAGTTCAACAAGGGAAAGTCCTGGATGCTGCACCTGGGATGGGGCAACCCTGGATGGATGTGCAGACTGGGGAATGAGAGGCTGGAGAGCAATGCTGTGGAAAGTGAATCTGGTGGTCCTGGTTGTTGGCAAGTTGAATGTGAGCCAGCAGTGCCCTGGCAGCCAGGGGAGCCACGCGTGTCCTGGGGGGCATCAGGGACAGCATGGCCAGCTGGGCAAGGGAGGGGATTGTCCTGCTCTGCTCTGCTCTGGGGCAGCCTCACCTCCAGTGCTGGGGGCAGTTTTGGTCACCACAATATAAAAAAAAGACATTAAGCTATTATAGTGTCCAAAGGGGGGCAATAAAAATGGTGAAGTGCCTTGAGGGGAAGCCAGATGAGAAGCAGCATTTGAGGTCCTGTTTTCTTATGTTTTTAAAGAGTGTTCTTCTTTCTTGAGGAACAGCTGTTATAATTCCTAATTATGCAATTAACTAATTTGGAAAAAAAAGTTTAAGACTTACATTTGGTTCAGAGTTTCTAGGAATATGAAATTCTAGTCAACATGTGAATTTTCTTGTTAAAATTGAAGCTTTTTGTTCACTCAGACTTCTCTCAAATTGCCTACTTTATTGTGACTAATGTAACTCTTCAGAAAAACTCCTCTGTCTGAATTAGTGTCTCATTTTTACATTGGTTATAATTAGCTAGGTCACTTTGCTTTTATATTTTAATCCTGATAGTATTTTTAGCTTATTCCCGAAAAGAATTTTATGGGTCCATATCTATTGGAGTATATGTGTGGTTTTTTTGTTTATTTTTGGTTTTTGGGGGGGGTTTATTTTTTTTTTGGTATTTTGTTGGTCATTGTAAGGTTTCAGCATTTTTTCAGTCATTTAGTCTTCAAGCCTAACTCTTTATAGTTATTAGCTTTGTGGAAATCTGGTTTGGTCAAATACAATACTGTTTTAGATCACTTGTAGGAAATTTATAAAATGCTATTAGACCTCAAGTTTTAAAATACTGATATAGTAATTATTCGTTATATGCTTGAAACTATGTTGGTGCTTTGCAAAGGAGACAAAATCCTGTTCACATGGGGAAAAGGATGGAGCTGCAGAAAATGATAAATATTGTATTTTCACTGTGAGTTAGAAGAATAATTTGACTTCTTCCAGTCTTGGTGGCAGTCATGAGTTTATGGAAAGAGTTGAATGAGGCAAAGAAGTTTGTATAGACAACAGGGTTAGACTTGTACAAGGAGCTAAAATTTGTCTTGGTAACCATCCAAAAGCTATACCCTAATGGAAACCACGTTGTTAGTGTGTTACAGAACCTTTAACCTGTAGTTCAGTCTAAACTTTTATTAAAAAGTATGAAACCTTGCCCTTTTCCTCAGCTGTTCCTTGGGGCTACATTTTAAATATTTTCATTCTGTTAGCTGGGTTTTTTTCAGTACATATTAACTTACAAAGTCATGCTTATTATGACAATTAGGAAGAAAGGAGTGATGAAATAATGTTGAAAGATTAGGAACAAATGAGAATATTAAATCATGGTAAATGCCAAAATTTCAAATGGCTTTTTAAATTATTTTTTTCTTTTGTTTTCAGTTTGTTTGTGAGTAAGAATATTTCAGGTCTTTATAAATTACCTAAATGATCAAAATACAATTCTGCTTGAAACAGACAAGAATAGTATGATGAAGTTGCTCCCTTCAATGATTTTTCCTGACACTAGATAACTAATGTAAGATAATTTTCCCAGCTTTATGGTTGCTTGTTGTTCTGTCTTTCTGCTTCGGTGTTTGATATGTATGTTTTGCCCGTATGTTTCTCCATAAGCTTAGGTTCACTGTTTCTCAAAAGTATTTATTCAATTGGATTAATATTATCATCATGACTGAGATAAATTAGAAGGCTAATTTGTTTAAAGAAGTTTACAAAGAGAGTGAAGTAAAACTTACAGCAGCGTGGAGCAGGTTTCTGGGGGTAGGGTAGAAAGCTGGTAGAAAGCTGAGCAGTTTGATGCATGTTAGGTGAAATTCGGCAGATTTAGGTAAGAATTTTATATTCAGGGTACTTAACCAGTGGGAAAAATGGTTTAGGAATATGATAGGCTCTTTAGAATCTGAAGTCCTTTAAATAGGACTTGGAAGTCATTCAGTAGAATAAACTGTTCCTTTAGGAGCATTTTATAGATTTAATTTGGAATCATATAATTATGTTGTCTGCATTATTCAGGAGGTCAGCATAGATAGTCATGATGATTTTCATAGCCTTAGGTTCTCTAAATCTACAATTTGACCTCTTACCTATGTGAGAAAGAGCAAAAATAATTATCAAGGCAAGTAAAGGAAGAGCACAGTAGACCAGAACATGAATGATATGGTGTCAGAAGACCTGTCATTCATTTCTTAGATAGCTACTCAGAATGATGTTCCATAGGTATGGCACTCAGCTAATGGGAAGAAGATACTGAAAATTGGACATGCAAGGGGATTTCAAAAGCATATCTGCAACTTGCAATGCAAGCCTATTCACGATGTGCTACTAATGAAGTTATTAGGAGTGAAACTACTGCTTCTATATATTATTTTAATTTGGCATGTATATATATTAGCTGATGATGTAGTGTTAATGTGGTTGTCTCTAATGTGAACATTGTGTTGCATGGCCTTACTGTGCCCTTGGAGTTGCAGTTGACTTTCTTGGAAGGATTTTATTTTTTAGGAATTTCTCCTTTTCCTGCAAGGAAGAAACGTCAATTAAATATATCATGGCATTTTTATTTTTTCAAAAAATGATTCCTCCTCATGGGGAGGCAGCAAGAGTCGATAGTCAGCCAGGTCTTGCAGCATCTCAACAACTTTTACACATGCATAAAACAAAATGTGAATATGGAATAATAGATATTTTTAGAAGTGTCTCAAAAAAAAAAAATTATAAAGTCTTGACTTGCATTTGTATCAGGGTACCAATGCCTACCTCTACCTCATTTAATTGTAATGTGGCTTCCTCAAATAAAATATTCAAAATGAAGAGTAAGTCACAAGAATCTATAAAACTAACTGAAATACCATAAACATAAACAGGTAAATTGTTCTCCATCTGAAGCAATTTTCATTGTGCTTATAAATTACTAGATAGAGTATGCTATCCAAATGCCATATAATTTGTTAGAGTTTTCTTTAGGTCTAGCTGTGTGTTGTGTAAATTTTAGCTGAACTGACAAGTAGTGTATCACTCCTGGGCATGTCTGATGCTTCTACCCTGAGACCATTTTCTAGAATTATAGGAGGTAGCTTTGCCAGCTATCCTGGTGGAGTGATGGATTTACAAAGGCAATACCCTGCATAAGAAAACAGCTTGTCCATTTCAGCCCTGAAGTCTAGAAAAACTTAAAATGTAAAAAATGTTGAAAAAAACTTAAAAATTGAAATATTCCTTTAGGTCCCTTCATTTAAAGGACAAGTAGGTTAAAAACTTGTATGTAAAATATTAATTCAAACTTTAAATGCATTTTAAATTCACCACAACTTATTTATATAACATATATGTATCTATTATTTCTGTGATTTATACTTGGAATTCAGTATATATAAATGAGATACCATAACAGATTGTGTTCCTTTCTACAAAGCAAAATCAAGGGCAGAAAATATGGTACTACACAAAATGGTATTTTTATTCTTTAGTATCAAACCAAGACATGGCTAGTTTATTTATTTTAATGTTTAGTTTTAACATGGCAACATTTGTTCTTCTTCCTAATATGTTAAAACTAAGATAATTTTCATCCTGTGCTTACAAAGCTAAAGACTTTCTGTTACATGTTTTTGTATGTTGTGAGTAGTAATTTTTTTTGTTTGTTTTTGGCATCTGTTGTAAGCCAGACATATTGCATGTTGCTTCTTGCAGAATGTTTCCTGGAGCACATAATTAACATCATGCAGTAATTTGGAATACGTGCTGTTAAAAATCAAGATAACATCTCAGTTATTTTGCTTTCTTTTAACCTTCACAGGTGGTAAATAGAAAAGATAAATTAAGTAGTTAATTTTGGGTTTTCATTTTTATTCTGTTTTAGTCTATTCTGTATTTTTATAGCAATTGGATTTAGTAAACTAATTTTTTTTTGGTGTAGATTATAATAGCTTTTCTTCCTGTATTGCTTTTCTTTTAAGACAATTAGAAGATTTATTTTAGGAGTTCTAGTGTTTCTCAGTTTCGAACAAGGTGCTACACATAATCTCATTGTGTACCTCTTTTGTAAATTTTTTAGTATGAACTTGAGATTTTGCTCAGTATTTTTTCACTTGTCACACATCTCATATTTTTGATAAATTTTTAAAAATTGTATATTTAAGCTTCCAAAGGGAAGTAGATAATATTTTTATCCATTTTGCTTAGATATAAATAATAAATGTGTAATTAAATTTAATATTTTAGCTTTGTAGTTAAATATGCAACACTGTTTAGAAAACATAGGTTTTTGATTTTGCTTTACACTGTATGAGAAGCATATGTAACATTAATTTATAATAGCAATGAAAAAAAAAAGTGTCTTGAGATGAGAGAGTAAGTTTAGATTAGATATTAGGAAGAAATTCTCTGCTGTGTGGGTGGTGAGGTCAAGGCCTGGCTGGATGGGGCTTGCAGCAGCCTGGTCTAGTGGAAGGTGTCATTGCCCATGGCAGGGGAGTTTGAGCTACATTATCTTGAAGGTCCCTTCCACGGACAGAGAGTGGAATGTTTTGATTTATTGCTTAAACATTTTTATGAGGCGTTTGCCTATTATAGCAAAATTGTGTAAGGAAGCTGCCCCATGGAAGTTCAACAGGAATGGGCCTCCTGACTGAAATCCTGAACTGTGAGTCAAACTGCCTAAGGCTGTTTGAGATAAGAAAAAGGGACACTATTGTTCAAAGCATCTCAGTTGTGGATGGTAATGGATAAGGCTGGGAGAGCACTGGGAGAGCCAAGCCCAGCAGCTTCTGGTTGGAAGCCACAGCTCCAGACTTATCCATTGCCAGGTTTGCAGAGACTCCCCTCCCAGCCCAGGGTGCAAGAGGAGAGGTTTTGGGTGTGTGAAGTAGCCTCTGGTGAGAGGCAGTGAACACCCATCCTCTCTTACACAAACTGGCTCAGCTGCAGGGCCCCCCACTGTGGGAAGGGCACATCTACAGGACATTCACATGAGTGGCTGCTGAGGGGGTGTCATGGTCTATCCAAGGCCCCCAAAACGGTACCTGAGACCCTGCACTAGAGCGCCGCGCATGATGCAAAATGATGCAACTGACTTGAAGTCTTGTAAGAGACAATGTCAAATTTGCACCCCTTCATGGGAGATACCTGGGCATTCCCACCTGCCCCAAATGTATATTAATCCATTGGATTCTGTATTTTTTGGTAGGGAACCATCACCACCAAGAAGACCAGATGGTGGGGATCAACAAGACATTATTGGGACCCATGGAGTGCTGGTATGTTTCTAGTTAATCTGTCCTCCTGTCCTGTCTCCCAGCTCTCCATCTTCCTTTCCTTCCTTTCCTTCCTTTCCTTCCTTTCCTTCCTTTCCTTCCTTTCCTTCCTTTCCTTCCTTTCCTTCCTTTCCTTCCTTTCCTTCCTTTCCTTCCTTTCCTTCCTTTCCTTCCTTTCCTTCCTTTCCTTCCTTTCCTTCCTTTCCTTCCTTTCCTTCCTTTCCTTCCTTTCCTTCCTTTCCTTCCTTTCCTTCCTTTCCTTCCTTTCCTTCCTTTCCTTCCTTTCCTTCCTTTCCTTCCTTTCCTTCCTTTCCTTCCTTTCCTTCCTTTCCTTCCTTTCCTTCCTTTCCTTCCTTTCCTTCCTTTCCCTCCTTTCCCTCCTTTCCTTCCTTTCCTTCCTTTCCCTCCTTTCCCTCCTTTCCTTCCTTTTTTAGTGTCAACATTTAACCTTGTTTGGTTTTAATCTCGTTTTTTGGAGAATATTTGAACCTCAGGATTCAATCCATAAAGAGCTCACTTTGCTCCTCTGTGATTAGAGGAAATCATAACACCACCTAAACCATTCCGGGATCCTCTGATTGTATGGAAATATCCCTGTTTTAAAAATGTGCAATTTAGACCAGATACAATGCAGATTCTGGCCATACAGGAAAATGTTATATCCTAAATTTATAACTATTACATATCTTTATGGGTCTATGTATGGATATTTTTATTCTGGAATAAACATGGCCATGGATAAACTTCTAGTGGTATAAATTCAAAATTACACTATGTAAACAATTTGAAGTACCTGAGCTGTGTGCAAACTCCCATATGCTGTGCCAGGAAGGAATTCAAGTTGGCTATGCTAATGAATTAATTTTCCCTGTGTGAATATAAAAAGAAGCAAAGTCAAAAACAATGTAAAAAGTATGTTAACATTGTTATAAAAAGTAATAGCCATCAACTTTTTTCTAATTGTATGTGCTTTAAAAAGAAACAATGAAGTTATTACTTGATTGTACAGTACTTAATTGAATATCTTGAAAATGTTTCAAAGGAAAGCTTTCATATTTAGAAAACTGAAACCAGTCAAATCTATATATTTAATCTTTTATTGAATAAAATGAAGTTCAAAACAAGTAAAATTCTAACTTTAAGGTGTTCTATATATGGCATGTTCCTTATGATGAGCAACAAAATAGCCTATCATGGGACTAACAGTGTCCTTAACAATTGAAAATCCCACTTCTGGTAAAAAGCAAGATGTGACTCTGCTGGTTATCTCAGTGCTGTAAACCTTCCTCTCTGTGTTGAGGGATAGAAATATGAGTCTTTCTCACACTTTGCGAACTCATGCTCAGAAACACATTCATTAGTAAGTGTGGAACCTGATGTATTTCTCCATTATGAAAACAGAATAGCAATCCCTGATCAAAGAATGATTTTTCCCAATTTAGGTAATGCTGCAGATTATGGATTTATAGAAAAGAACTTCGGAGGTAAAGTCTGTAATAATAAATGTCCTCCCTCTTCCTGCTGCTACTTGCAATATGTAAATAAGATTTATAAACACAGCCAAGACTGAGTGATGAGAATAAGCCAGAGGTAGATACTGTTTAGATTATTATTGTAGCTGAAAGAAACTGTCATCAATGTAGAGCTTGAGACAATGGGGTAGAGCTTTTACAGAACTATTTTTCATCAGTTTCTGAGATGCACAGTAGTTTGCAATAGGATTTAACAATGCTGATTTCACAAATCCAAGTCATACTAAAAACAGAACACTGAGGTAAGCTGCAAGCCATTTTCCAGCTGCTCGTATTCCCCTAGTGGTACCCTGTTACGTTGTATGCACTAACACAGCTTGAGAACTGCTGGTGTGGGAGAAATTACATGGTTGGGCCTCAGAATTGTATTTTATTCCTCGTTGTTGATCTTGCTATGGACATTTTCATTCCTAAGTAGCATCTGCTCTGCTAGTCTTAAATGATGAGTAAAGAAAGTGGGAGCTTTGGAACCAAACCATTTGGCACTGTAGTTATGTGAGGATTGCTTAATGTGTGGATTGAGGACATGAGACAATTGCAGAGTAATAGACATTACAGATGGAAAGAGACCTGTTAGGTCATCCAGTCTGTCTTTTTACAAATTCAGAACTATTCCCTAAAGAACATTTTCCAACATTTTGTTCAGTTTGGTTTTAAATATCCTAAATGATGGAGATTCCACTACTTCCCCTGGGATGCTTTTGTGCTGCTTTGCTGATCTTATTGCCAGTGTTTCATGATACTCAGACACTGTCTTTTCTCTACTTTTTAAAAGTTACAATTGTTATTGTTACTCCTTTTAAAATTAATTTCAAATTGTTTAATAATTATAAAAATCAGTCATATAAATATTATGTGTAATTGTTAGCATCCCAGTGGCTGTCTGTGATGTCACTTAATCCTCTGCTGTGAAACTGTATTTTTAATTTTCAAATGTTTTTCTTTACATGTCTCTATTGCTGACTCTCCAATCACTTCCATTGGCCTTCTGAGTACACTTATTTACTTACACTTACTTAATCAGTGTGTGTGTGAACACACCTTCCAAGTGAACTTCATAATTTCCTGGTGGCCAAATGAAATGTTGAGAAATATTTTGAGTGCATTGGTATGAACCTAAGGTGAGGGTTTCTATGTTATTTCAAGGATTTGCAATGACAGTACAGCAGAGGGAAGAAGGAGTAGGTCATGTGTGAGCATTGGTGGCATTCCTCTGTAGCAGCAGTGTGGAAGTAACTCCTGAATGCAGAAATGACTTGTTGCTGAAGAGCTTCAGATATAATCTTTACAGTTTTAGCATTAGATGTAGGTTTTCACTGTTACAGATACTTCCAAACTGATTTTGTGGCATTAATTTGGGGGTCAAATATTTCCTGATAGCTCTTTTCCCACACTATTTTTCAATTCCAGTGTCAAGCATGATAACTCTTGAAGAAGACTAGCTGTGTTTTGTTTTTAAACTTTGCACAGACATTAATTCCCACATGTGTTCATTATCTGGGGAGGTGATTAATTCATTAGGCTCCCTTAGTAGTTTGATCAGTTGCTTTTAGATACTGTTGACTGTTCTCTGACATTAAGAACTGTAAGATGTTTTGTTGTGAGGCATCACTGGGGAGTAGTGGTCAGGCAAAATTGAGACTTACCAAGCCTTTTCGTACAAGTCACACGAAGCATGTGTTTTCCTTTGTTGCCAATCTGCTAAAACTAGAAAATCTTGGCATTTAACTTCTAAAATTAAAAAAGACTGGAGGAATGAAGACTCCATCTCCTTCATCACATTTTAGATTCTGTTTTTGCAAAACTGCTTTCCAGAGTCTGCTCTGAAAGAAAGGTGTTCCTTTGTAAACTATTTGTTTATTCATGCAGATTGGCATTAGTTTCTCATGTTTATTTTTGTTTCCAAATATGGTTTCATTTTGCCTTAGTCAAGTTTGAGTTCCATATGATGAATTCATATTTGAATGCACCACAGCTGCTCCAGTGGTGCTTTCTTATCTACTTTGTCTTCCAAAAACCATCATCCTGATTTTCTTGTTGACCACATATATTCAGTTATTCCTAAATATATAAAGTTCTTGACTAAGCCTTCATGTTGTCCCTTTAGATTTCTGTTGTGGCCATGAGTGACTTGATTTTACTTAGCTGTCTGATCTCAAACCCACTCAAAAACTGCAAGTTATAATGTGTTTGAAGCAGACCCACTTTCTGGTGTATTATATGTGCCAGAAATACACAATAGAATATGTAAAAAGAAATTAAAGGTCTAGGTCATGTGTTTGAAAGATAATATCTTGTTGAAAGATAATAAAACCAGAACAAACCTAAGAAACCTCGCACAAAATAACCCCCCCATGAAACAAAAAACAACAAAAAAAACCCCAAACCAAACAAACAAAAACAAACTGAAAACACAACAACAACAAAACAAACTCAAAAAACAAGCAAACAAAATACAACTGACCACCAAAAAACCCACCACCCTAAAATTCTAAGGTAAAATTTACAGAGGTGTGAATTGACTCACTACCAACAGTTTCTGTGAACAACCGGGACATGAGTAAGAGGGCCAGAGTGATGTTTTTTGTGAGACCTGCCCTGAAATAAATGTTCTAAGCTGGGAAAAAAGTTTTCAAAAAAATGAGGAAACTGAGCTTTTCACTCCTGTGACCAGTGACAGGAGTTCAGGAAAGAGCATGAAGTTGAGTGGGGGGAGGCTTAGGTTAGGTGTCAGGAAGAGGTTTTTCATCCAAAGGATGATTGAAGACTGGAAGAGGTTCCCCAGAGAAGTTCAAGAAGTGTTTGGACAGTGCTCACAGGCACATGGTGTGACCCTTGTACAGGGCCAGAGACTGAACTTGAAGTTGATCCTTGAGGGTCCCTTCCAGCTCTGCATATCCTATAATTCTAAGTATTATGCATTGTTTTCTTATACTACAAGCTTTAAAAAATCTTTTGAGATGCAACAGTCATGACTGTCAATTCTGCTTTGAGCTATGGTTGCAGTTTTTCTTTGCAATTTTGCCTTTTCCTGTTAGGACTCTCTAGCTTCTCACATCCACTCTGTGTTCCTTCCGAGTGAACGGCAAGCTGCCAGATTCAAATGTCAGGCATTTGCCGCAAGACCTCTCTGTCTGTCAGTTCTTATTTAATGGGGCAGAATTACTAGCTGTAATCATCCTTTTAGTCCTTAATTATGCTCAAGTGCAATTCTGCCTCAATGTTCCATGTCATGATGGACCTGATTTGTGGTCCTGCATGAACTATGATCCTTCTTTATGGTGGTCTTGTGCTTTATCTAAGGCTTGAGCTGGTTCTATCTCTTTCCAATTTAACACAGCTGTGTAACTGTAGAATAGTAATGTCCAGTGCAAAATATTTGTGTCACGTGTGTGGATTCTTTTTCTTCATCTGCAGACACAGGTCTGCTGTAAACAGCAGGACTATTTTCTGTAACAATAAGGAAAGCAATTTCTGGGTGTAATTTCATAGTTAGCTTAAAATGTTGCTTGCTGTCCTTCCCATCTACACAGTAATACTGAGCACCTTTCTTTTCAGGCTAAAGGTTCAGGAAAATGAAAATCAATATTGTTCATGTGGGCATAAGGTGGCTGCTACAGCACAAGGACTTTCTGAAACCACTTCTAGAACATGAGCATTGTGGGTATTTTTAAGATGGGCTGCCTTAATCTGCCATATGCATATTCTCAGTGTGTCCCCTCCTACAGAATTTATTCTTTTTGATTTTGAGAAAAACACCCAACCACCCAACTAGCTTTTAATTGCAGCAGGTGCCTCTGAATTAATTTTGCTTCATTTTGCCTCTGTTCACTTTGCTTAATAGTCTGTTGCAGGTTACATTCAACCACGTCTTCACAATTCTTCTGTGTCCCATTTAGACATGAGATGAAAACACTAATTATAAATTATAATTGCAAGGCAAGTAAAACCAAGTATTATATGTGATTTTTGTGCCCCTCAAATATATTAAGATTTGGGAAACTTATATGTGTTTGCATTCCATAATATGATCTGAGGTCTTGGGCCGATGGAGATAACATCCCTGACTGTGTACATCAGCAAATACAAGGCTTTTAGATGCTGTGGTTATTGGAGGTCTTAGAGGCATTCCTGTGCTTGATTTTAAAAAAATAATCAATTTCTATGGAAATCACAGTCTCCATTCTTGGTATCAGGCACCTAAAATCTGTAGGCAGAAGTCCTACTCATTGTTATACATGCCAAAATACTGCCCTACATACTGTCCTTCCTCCTCACCTTGGCTAATATATCCAGCACCCTTTGGATGTTGTCTTTTTACTTTATCTGAATAAAGGCCAGAGGGAGAGAAAAGCTTCAAAGTGTTTCCTGAAGTATATATATATTTTACCTTTCCAGTCTAATGGGAAAGTGTTAAAGCTTTATATGAAAAAGTGTGAAATAACCTGGTATTCTGGTTGCAGCTTATAGTCTCTACCCTGGAGACTGAAATGTACTTGAGCCTGGTGGCTAAACTCCATCCTCATAACCTATGTTTAGTAGCAAAATTCTCAGGTGTATGGTGGTGCTATTTACATAATTTAGATTTTTGATCTCCTGTTAAAAATTTGTTATTAAGAACATAAAATGTGCCAAAAAGAGAGATTTTATATATATTTGCATTGAATTATCATCTTTCCCATCTAACTGCCAAATTCCTTTTTTTACTAGGGAGAACTTTCTCAACACATCTTTTTTATAACTGTGCTGTTCACATCATTCATTGCTGATTTTAGTATATCTTGGTATCTTTTACCAAGGGTGGAACTTTATAGAGCTAGTTCTCACCAGATGAACATGAAAATGAAACTAGAATTTCTTATGTTCACAAAGACTGCTAGTATTTTCAATAATGATGACTTAGGATACATAAGCACCTGTGGCTTAAAAACTGATTAATATACAATGTTTTGACAGATTCTCCTTGCTGTTGATACAATTTTTGATAGCTGGTGGTTGCTGTAAAGGTTAAAAGAGTTGTTTTAGCATGATTTGGTGAATGAATGTGTGGGGTAATTTCTCTACAAGTTTCAATTGCTGCTGGGGTGGGGTTTATTGTGGGGTTTTTTTGTTGCTGTTGTTTTGTTTGTTTTTGTGAGGGGTTTTTTATGTGTGTGTGATTTTTGGCTCGTTTTTTTGTTTTGGTTTTTGGTTTGTTTGTTTTTCCCCCCCCCCATAAAATATATTCCTTGTAATTATGCATTTATATTGAGAGATGAAAAGCAGAAAAAATAATTTGACCTTCCACTGTTTAAAGTATAAATCTTTATAATTTTCTTCAATGAGGTTACTAGGTTTGAGAAGTATTTAGTGAATATTGAACACTTATAATATATGTCCTTTTGACTGATGGTGAACTGTAATTGTTCTTTCTTAGTTAAAACACTTCCACATTGGAAAGATGATGCATACCCAGTGTTTTACATGTTATTTTTTTTTTTACTGATAGGTTTTTCCAAGCAAAAGCAGAAATTTTGGTCATTATGGGTACAAAAGGAAATTAAAACTGAAGATCTCTTCACAGAATTCAAGTTGCTTTGCAGCTATTAACAAAATAACCACACAAAGTAAAATCTAAGTGTAGCCTTGGAACATGTTAGTTTTGCCATGGACAACATTTGTAGGGGTTTTCAACATAAACACAGACAGATTAAAGTGCACCAGCACTTCTTACTATTTGGGAAAGGCAGTATTCTTTCAAGAGAGCTCGACTGAAGTGATAGGAAGTAATACATTGGGTAGGACTGAGAAATTGTAATGCTAATTAGCTTAGCTCTTTAGCAGTACTGAAGTAATCCTCTCCCACCCCCCCAGACCCGCAGGAAGGGAGATCTCTTCTTAGCAATGGCAATAAATTATTGGTCTGGATTACTACCTAGTAACCACAGTAATAGTGGTCATGGATCGGATTTATGTTCTAAAGCTGATGCACAAATATAAACCCAGTATGTGATTCTTGGTCAGAAGTGCTCCAAGAAATTGAAAGCAAGGAAAGGCAAATGCTCCACCTGTGTCATGGTGCTTCCCCTTCAGAACTGATTTGCGTCCAACATGTCTACACAGTTGCATTGCTTTGTAGTTGGTCTTCAGTTATCTCTTATGAAGCACAATGGGAATGGCTACGTGGAGGAGTGATGGAAAGGGTTAATGCTGCCAGTGGTGTTATTCATCTACCTTGCATCTGCTGCTGAAATTGGTAGGTTGTCAAGATGCCAGCCCAAAATTAGCTGTGGGATGAATGAATTACTTTGAGGAAGGTAGTCTACTCTTACCTACTTTTTTGTTTACTCTTCAGTTATGGAAAGGATTAGATATTTTCTGTGCACATGGAATACAGTTGAAATTTACAAATCAAGCATTGTCTGGACTCAGTGAATTTATTGTGCATTTGCAGATTGACTGTTGTATGCATATTTTTTAGAAATGCAAGTAGTGGGATTCAAACCTGGGGGAAGGTAGTATGTTAACAACTTGCCACTTATATCTTGTTCTAGAATAATATTGTTACTCTTCAGTGTACTCAACAGCATTGAACAGAAATTTTTTTTCTGCCCTTGACTGACTGTTCTTGGAGGCTTCTTCTTCTTGCTCCCCCAACTTACTTGACTGGGAGTGTTTGGCTGTCTCTAGCAGTCTGTCTATAAATTAATGGGAATCCTGAACTTGTTCTCTTTGGGTCAAAAATTCACAAAGGATGTCCAGCTTCTCAGCCTCCTTAATTAATAACTTACCTTGGCTTTGAAACTTTTACTTACACTTAGTTTCTAGCACGGTGTTAAAACCTACATGTTGTATTGTCTGAAGCTGCCTCCAGTGCAGTGCATTCCTCAAAGAAAAGTTAAAAAAGGCTACAATGAGCAAGAACCTCAGCAATCACACAACATTAATCTTTATAGACAAAAATTCCCAAATCTACACATGCCCCTGCCTTTTTTCTAATGTGATGATCTACTTTCTAGATGAGCCATTTTGCATGTGCATGTGAGCTGTTTCTTGGTTCAAAGTCCTCTGAGCCTGTTATGGCCTGCTTAACCCTTGGCTCTTCCTGATCCTGTATGAACTTGCTGCAAGTCGGATTTCTAAAAATGCTTTCTGGAAAATAATATATATCTTATATCCAGGGCAGTATGATAGAAAAGGGGGTTCACGTCAACAGGTTCCATGAGTAATCTGTTAGTCCGGGTAACATGTTCTAACCTAATATGGGGAATTCAATTGTCTAAATCAAAGGTAAATAAAATTGGACTAAGACACTTTTTCAACATGTAAATATTTTTGGAAATGTTGGGGTTTTTTATGTCACAGAAGATGAAGCTTGGGAAATAGGACAGTGCACTCACATACTCTTCTTTTGAATCTTTTATCTCTTCAATCTGTACATTACTATTTCATTGCAACAAAACTGGATTTTAAAAAAAAATAATTAGGTAAATTTGAATTTTCCTTTCCTAGAAACTTTAAGATTTACTGTCATAGTAGATGTGCATTCACTGTTTTTGAAGCCATAATGAGCAACTTTCATAAAAATGGGGTACCTGAGGAATGGACAAACATTGTAACTAAATGTGGAAACAGATGCTCTCTCGCAAAATGCATGTTGTACTCTTAGAGATTTATTACCCTGGTTTCATTACACCCTCCTCCACTGAGGTAGGACAAATGAATGAAACAGCTTCACACAAAGTAGTAGCAGTAGTATTAACTAGCTACTGTTTTTTCCAAGATTTCCTCGTTCTTATCTGAGTGCCCCAAAATGAAACAGCATTTATTTTGCTGGTTATCAAGACAATTTATTTTCTTGCAATTCCAAACTTTTTTCCTAGTGTATTTTCTTCAGATTCCTTTTTATCAGGAATCAAGTATAAATATACTAGGAAGAGAAAAAATGAACTCTTATTACTTAGAAGAGGTAGGTAGTAAAATGAGGGTAAAAAGGGCCAAACCTTGCTCCTAGATTTCCTTCCTCTGCATCTTTCCCGTTTCCTAGATCGTGACACAACAGACATATGTAAGATTTAGAATTCCAAATAAGTTTTAGATGATACAGATGTGAAAATATGAAGTGGAGAGAACAGGAAGGAATAGAAAGTAACTAAAGATTTAGAAAAGAAGACAATGTGTAGCGCTGAAAGATTAACTCTTAGATTGTAAGTATATTACTATGGATTGTTCTTCACTAAATTTTGGGTTTAATAACGTGGCATATTATTTTTTTAATAAAGGTGGTAGTTGTTCCTGAAATTTTATTTTCTGATAAGATATACTGGCAGAAGTGCCAAGAAAAGAAAAAAATCATTTGGGTTAAATATTATATGGTCAGCAGAACAAATTATTGGATTGTCCTTGAACTTAGCTGGGCATGAACTCTTCACGTAAAATAGAAATCATTAAAAATAATAATAATTATAAAAAGCCTTAAGTCTGAGCTCCAATGTCAAGATGCATTGAAATTTAATAAAATAATTTACTTAATCATATGATATAGTGTACTATATAGTGAGATTTTCAGAAATGCAACAAAAGATGTCAGAAAAAATAGTTTATTATGTATAAAGCAAAACTTCCAAACTCTGTGACTTGAACTTAGCTGAATTTTACTAGGTCTTAAATGTACGTGTTCAATTATTGTTCATATCTTGACAATACAGAAAATGCAAAGCTGCAATGTTAAATGAAAGATTGCAAGGTGCATTGTTTTAAATGAGTTTAAGGTTGTAGGTTAAAAATAAACATATAGAACTACTTGAAAATTCATGCCCAACTAGTTAAATAAAGGAGGTGTTATAACAGAAAAGTCCAGGGACCCCATTTTGGAATGTGTCTATGCAGACTTAATGATGACATTTCTTTGTTTTTAGATCTATGCATTTTCCTTTTAATATACTTATTTTTATGGAATTATTATAAAATTGTACATTATTCATTATTAAAATTGCTATTGCATTAGTTTTTGTGTAAAAATCCCATTCAGACCTGTGCTATCTTTATTGTAGTTTGAGTGCTGTCTTCTAGGTAAGGTTATATTTTTTAAATGCTTGATGAATTCAAGCAGAAGAAATCACTGATATGTGTCTGTACCACATTCTTATACACATATCAAGTAGAAATAAATAAGGTAAAACAACCCAAATCCTACTAAGAGAAATGTTATTGCTTGATAAAGTCCTTGGGAATTGCAATAGGAACAAATAAGCCCTCCAGTCTTGGAAATGATCAATGACAGGTAGGCAGTCTCCTTTTGGTTATATTTCTTCTATTGTTCTGGAATGGACAATTACCATGTCAAAGGACTTAACCAACTGCTTTAAAATGTCATTAATTTTCTTAAATGAAATGTATCACAGGAAATAGCTCCAGTGCTTAATTTCAGAAGCTTGGATAATATACTGTGGTCCTATCTTGGGACAAGCAGTCCTCTAACATTTTGTTTGCCCTTGAGATTTAGAAGGAATCATATCTATAGTATTCATAATAAGTAGCAATTTAACCAAGTTCAAATTAGATGTGAACAAATGGATTAACAAGCACCTCATTAAAATTTTAATTTCCATTCCATTTATCACTTTTAATAGAATCAACTCTGTTTCGGGGTGGGGGAGGATTAATTTCCAAGTATAACATTAATTTCACTTGTTTTTATCAATAGCTTGAATTTTTTCCTATAAAATTTACTTTGTGTAGTTTCAAAATATGTGACCTACACATAGAACTAATACATTTTAAAAGGATAAGGTTGATTGATTTAGTGGATATTTTTTTAAGTGCTGAAGTTTACAGTACTACTGTATGTATTTTCCTCTAAGTGATAATATGTGCTTACTTGTGGTGATTTTAAGAAGAATAAATGAATTTAAAATAAGTACATTTGCGTAGTTATCTAAATAATTTCACTGAAAATATCAATGTAAATATTTCAGAAGTAAATTGTGACTTTTAAATTTAGCATTCAAATTCCAACTTCAAAGCAATATTTTAAAGTACTTTGAATTCCTTGGATAATATATATCATAAATGTGCAGAATTTTCATAATTTAATGTTTTAATTCAAATAAAACTATTCTAGAACTCTAATGTGAATATATCTATTAGTGAAGAATGATTTTATACAAAAAAAAAAAAACTTTGCTTAAATGCATGGTGTATTAGCAGTTGTTTTCAAAGGAAAAATAAACCAAATTATAGGAACGTAAGAATTTTATCTTTTGGGGGTTCATGTGTTCTTTGAAGTCCCTGTATTCTGTTGTAGTGTGTTCTGGGTTTCAGCTGCCAGTTTTTAGGTTACAGAAAGCTTTTTTACAGCCATGTTTTTACAGCAAATATTTTCTTAATTTTTTTTTTCCATTTTGCGCTGATATGTACTATACAGATCACTGAGAGAAACAGGATAATTGTTTAGGGCCCTCTTTCTGTGTAGCACTAATAAGAATGTCAAATTCTAAAGTCTCTATCAAATAAAATAGAGATATCTAAATCACTTAAAATCTTTATACAGCATGTGGGAACGCAAGTAGATTTCAATGTAATGGCAGTCTTAAGAGAACAGGGAAAAATTGGAAAAGTATTTTAGGTATCTTTGATATTCTTTTAGCATGAGATTTGGTCAAGAGAGAAAATAATAATACAAACAAATGTCTGAAAAAATTTCAAAGCAATGAAATATGTTGTTTAAAATGCAGAAATTTGTTAGTCTTTTTTGGGTGCTGTTACAGGTTGAGGCTAAACTTAGTATTTGTTGGGTGGGTTTTTTAGTGTTTTTTGGATTTGTACTGGGTTTTTTTCCCCTAAATATATTTAATTGAAGCTTCTCTGTAATTATGTAATCAATTTTAGACAGTATTTTTCCCTGAATTGATTTCAGCTCTTTCAGAAATCTAAATGTAAATAAGTACCAGAGCATTCATTAAGATCCTAAAAAACCCATAAAATAAAAAAAAAACCCCAAACATCACCCCCTAGGAATTAATTAAAAATAAACCAAATAATTCCAAGAGTAGCAACCTAGCATAGTGAAACATGAATAGATCTTTTTTACTGTTTTTTAGGTAAAGTAGTCCTGCATGTTCTTCCCTGTTAAGGAAAACTACTTTAGCAGTTTACAAAAGTGGTAATTCAGGAAAATGCTTTGATCTCCTATCTGAAACATAAAGAATCATTAAAGATAAAGAAACCTTGAATGAGGGCATTCGTAGAAGCTTGTGGTAGTACTTCTCGGTTGCTGCTGAGGGTGGCTGACTACTTCTTTCAGTAGGAACTGTATGAGTAGGTTAACAAGGAGAAATGGCTGTCTGGATGTAAGCAATGTGTCAGGTCAAATTAAATGTGTTGCGTGACCTTTGTTCTTTAACTTCTTCAGCAGCCCAACTTTCCGTTCTGCAAGATTCCGTTACGTGTTTCAGCTTCTCTTTGGCAAAAGAGTAAATAGAATCCTTTTTTGCCTCCAGTCTTGTTTCTGTTCTTGAGAGTTTTGTTCTGTGACAAGTTTATGTTCTTTAATGTGTAATTATATCTCTGGTATTAAGAGCTCTAATTTGATGTACTTTGATTTCACCCTAGGTCTACAAATTCATTTCTATCATACAGATTCAGAGCTAACTTGTAATAGCTGCCATTTTGTAAATGTCATGGTTTAACTCCAGTGGAAAACTAAGCACCATGCAGGCACTCGTTCACCTTCCCCCACTCTCCTCTTCAGGGGATGGTGAAAAGAATTGGAAAAGCAGAAAAAAGGTGAGAAAATTCAAGGGTTGAGATAATGACATTTTAATAGGTAAAGCAAAAGTTGTGCACACAAGCAAACCTAAGTAAAGAATCCATCCAGGCTCCATCACATGCAGTTGTTCCTTGGGAAAACAAACACTGTAACTCTGAGCTTCTCTTCCTTTCCTTCTTTTCCCCTTATCTTTAAATTTTGAGCATGATGCCATATGGTATGGAATATCCCACTGGTCACTGGGGGTCAGGTGTCTCCACTGTGTCTCCTCCTAATTCCTTGTGCACCCCTGGCCCGTTTGCTGGTGGGGTGAGGTAAGAAGCAGAAAAGAACTTGGTTCTGTGTAAGAACTGTGCAGCAATAGCTAAGACATACCTGAATTACTAACAGTTTCCAGCACAAATACAAAACCAATCCCTTAATATCTACTATGAAGAAAATTAACTCTACCCCAGCCAAAACCTGTTCAGTAAATCATGCCTTGCTTTACTATTTTATTAAGTAGTGTTTTGACAGGTTCTAATCTAACTTTTCTTTCTAACTTGTTGGAGACAAAAGAATATGTCAAAAAACTAAAGGGTACTTTGAGTTATTAAGGTAAATTAATTCTGGTAATTGCTATGAAGGTAGAAGATTGAAGTACAGGCTAAGGTTAATAAAGATAATTTAGACATTTTAGTTATATATATACACTTTCTGTCGTGATTTAGATTTCCCAGAATGCCTGTTTAGTATGGATTTCAACCAGTGGCCTGAATGTAACCAAAGACGAGGAACACACCTGGAAAAGTACAACTCTTTGCTCCTTTTCAGAAGGTACTGTTTCTCCTGTAAAGTCACAGTTTATGGAAAAGATGTCTTGACAAAAAAAAAAAAAAAAAAAAAAAAAAAAAAAGGAAAAACACAACCAAGAGATAAACACCAAAGACAGAGAAGAACAGCAAAAGAAGTCTGTTAACCTCATTTGTCTGGGTATTTTCAAAGAGACAGCCTTGTCTTTCTGCCATTAAAAAAATCACATGAAAAAACCCAATCTTTTAAGGAAATGTCTGTATTTTACAAAAAGGCAGATGCAGTGAATAATTATTTCCCTTCTGAGTATTCTGTTCTGTGAAGTACTAATACACAACACAATGATGAAATATTGTCATCAAAGGCAAGTTTCCAACACTGACAGATATTTAAGATCCTTGTGATTGAAAGACTCTGAGCACTTTTCTTTTTGTATCTTTTTAACATCTTAATCAAAATGTCTAAGGTACACAGCTGAATGCTTACAAAAGTCTAACTAGTCTCTGGGGCCCTATGATGGCTTGCACATTTGTGATGTTATTTGACGGATTATACATTAGGCCATTTCAAGCATTGTTCAAGTCAGTAGACAATCCAAAACCATAGTGCAAAGTGGTTTTCAGTAAAAATTATGGTGGAAAAAGATTTCTTCCCACTTAAGTGAATGAACGGCAATAATATTTACATAGAAATGCTCTTCTGATGCCTGTTATGACTTAAATCTTTAGACCTTGAGGCTGATTGTGTAGATCAGTTCCAAACTTAGATATTATCATAGAATCTTGTACTGGTTCAAGTTAGAAAGGACTTCAAGAGGCCAACTTTCTCCTCAAAGATGGATAGGCTGCAAGTAAGACTTTATGTAGTCTGAAACTGCAAATTTCTAAGGACGGAATCTGCATAACCTATCTGGGCAATTTATTCCAGTGTTGGATTGGCCTGCGGATTGAAATTTCCCCACATCCAGTTACAACCTTGCTTTAATTTAAATGTTCTTTGTGTGTCATAGGGTATGTGCTCTGTCCCCTGATCATCTTGGTAGCCCTCCACTAGCATATTCCTGTTTATCAATGGCTTTCTCGTAGAGGAGGAGGCGGCAGCAAAATAGGATTTTCTAGATGCCAACTAGCAAGTACTGGGATAAGGTCCTGATGGGATAAAATCACTTGTCTGGTCTACTGACTCCACATAGCCTAGGATGGTGCTGGCTGCCTTTGCTGCCAGGATACACTGCAGGCTTATTTTAGTTCACTGTTTGCTAAGACAGGTTTTTTGATAAGAGCTGCTCCCCAGGCACTCCACCCACAGCTTGTAATGGCACAAAGAGTTTTTTCCCAGCTGCAGGCCTTAGCCTTTGTCCCCACAGTTTCTGTTTGACCATTGTACTATCCACCTCCTCTGACTAGCAGCTCCCCCCTCGAGAACATCTATGGAACCCTTTCCAGTTTGGTGTCATCTGCTGACTCAATGAGGGCATACTCTCTGTCCTCCTCTAGGTCATTGTTGGGATTGTTAGAGAGGAGAGTTCTCAATACACATCCCTTTAGTTGTTGGCCCATCCTATGTGTTGCTGGCCTCAAAGTTCAAAGGTTCAAAGTTTATCACATAAACCCCCTGAGCTCGACAATCCAATAAATTATTTTTTTTTTTAAATTTGAGTAGCAGTCCATAAATGCAGATTAACATCTTGCATTGAGTATAGTAATATAATAGAGACAGTGTTTAAAACTTGATTGTTGATAGTGAATCCCGAACACAGTTAAAATATCTTGGAATGAAGAACAACATTGATGCCTTTCAGGACTTTTCCATTGTCTTGGACGCAGTCCTTATCCTCATCCATTTTTATACAAAAAAATGTTTGTAGAGTCAAATTGTTTATCATTTGTAGATAAGTTGTTTAGAAGTCGTGCATTACTACTTGGAGCAATCTGGTAGTTTATGATCTTTTCATAAAGATCATAAACTTGACATATTTAAATGTGAAAGCCTTCATTTCATCCAAAATGTTTCTAAAACCTATCATCTGATACTCATGTGTACTGAGTTTGGAACAACCCCTAGCAGAATAGAAAAAATTCTGAAATAAAAATGCACGCAAGAATAAGGAAGTGATTTTCTTCTGAGAACCTGAAAAGTCTTTGGACTGAGTGAACTGAGATGGTCTTTTGGTGCTGTTGTTTATTCTTCCATTGTTGTTTTTAAAACAAAACCAGTACTCTTGACTTGCATTTAACCAAATCAAGATATTTTATTCCATGCATTTAATGCATCTGTTTTACTAAACAGTTTTTTGAAGGGAAGGCTTATATTTCTTTTCTCATCAGGAAAACCCAGCTTGCTGTAAATTAATTTTTTTTTCTTTTAATGTGGCAGAATCTCTGTTAAGATAAATGGATAATTTTAACTTGGCATTCACAGTACTTCATTTAGATATACTAACAAAGAATTTGTAGCCTCTGTTTATGCCAAAATGGCTGTATGTTTTCATTCTCATTGGTTATACAATGTGATTTTACCAGTCTTATTTCTTTCTAAGTAGCAAAACTCAACTTTGTAGAACTCTTTGTACTGTGTTTATGTAGAAAGCCTATTTTTAGTCTTGTGCAGGTACTTGAAAAAACAAGCAAGCCTATAAGGTTATTTATTTTCAGTAAGATAGATTTGTTTTAGTTGTTTTGTGCAGGTATTTTCAAAAACTTGCCTCTTTTTTGTTAGAACTCATCATTTTACTGTCTGAATTTCACGTGAAGAATAAACTATATGTGGAGATTGCTGAGGGTTTCAATCTGGTGTATACATATGCAATAGAAACTTCTGAGTAAGACAGTCTGAAATTCATTTGTGATATTCACATATTTGTGATGTTCACAATAAAGATATCCTGAGGGTCCAAAGTTAGGTTGTGAGACCTCACCTGAAATCCTGTGTTCAGGTCTGCAGTTGCCAGCATGAGGAAGATACAGACCTTCTTGAGCAGTTCCAGAAGAGGACCATGCAGGTAATAGGAGGCTGAAACATTTTTCCTAAGACAGGCTGAAAGAGTTAGGAATGTTTAGGACATAGATGAGATGGTTCTGGAGAGACCTTAACTCAGCCTTCCAGTTCCTATGGCATTCTTACAGGATAGATGGAATGGGACACTTGATCAAGGGGTGTAGTGATAGGAAAAGAGGTAATGGCTTTACACTGAAAAAGGATAGGTCCTGATGAGATATAATAAGGAAATTCTATTCTGTGGTGGTCATCAGGAACTCATTGCTCAGAGAAGCTGTGGATGCCTCATCCCTGGAAGTATCCAAGGCCAGATTAGGTGATGCTTTGAGCAACCTGGTGCAAGGTGGTCCTGCCCATCTCAGAAGAGTTGGAACTAGGTGATCTTTAAGGTCACCTTCCACCCAAAGCCCTTGATGATCATTAGTTTGTTTTTTTTTAACATACATTTATATTGTATTATAATCCTGTGTTGTAGTGCAGGGTTTATACTACCAGAAAAGGCTTTTTGAAGGAGCTAGGATTTCAAGTGTGCTACTGTCTTATTTCCTGACTTTCAAGTGTCATAGAAAAAGCAGGTGGTTCTTTAGATTATCTGACTGAAAGATGGAGGAAAGTTATGATCTGTAGCTCAGCCTGGATTAGATGAATCATAGACTGAGTAGCAGAGCTGTTCAGAGAAGGTGGTGGACATAAATGCAACTCATGTCATGATACAATGGCCTGATGCAAAACAGCTGCTTTTTGAGGTATTCCTTACTCATATTTATTGTCTCATATTTGTTAAACTCAAAAGAATTCTATTTCAGTTCCATTTCTGAGCATCTATCTCAATTCTATCTAATTTCAATTCTATTTTTTCTATTCTATCTAAATTCAATTCTATCTTTGAGCATCTTTCAAGGTGTTACCCCAGTGTTTTCATGGTAGAAGAGAGCAGTAGTCTTTGATTTGTTATTGTTGAAACCTCTGACATGTTGAAAAACAGGTGCTGCCTCTGTACACCTTCCAACGTCACTGATTCTCACTACAGGCTTTGAGCCTGTGAGAGTGGCCTCTGTGATTACCTCTCCTGCAGTTTCCAAGGCTGAATATGTTGACAAAAAAAAGACCTTCAAGAGCTTTGGTCTTAAATCCAATCACACAAGTTTGTGGTTTTCTTTTCTCTTGGGTTTCTTTTCTGCCTGTGGTCTTTCTCAGTCTTCTTAGCACTTTTACTTTTTATTGCCCTACAACTCTTGGCAGCCAAGGTGGTAGAGAAGTACTGATAATGACAGATGGGACCTTTGACAGTGGAAGTTTTTTAAAGCATGTGGGAAAAATGTTAAAATAGGAGTGAAGAACTTCAAAAGGGGATTTAAAAACTTGTTATGGGGTAAATTTAGTATTTAGTTGTTTGGAATTGCTCGGCTGCTGTAAAATCAGTCATGTTTATGTTGTTTAAAGCATATCAGGAGTGAATAAGGAAATAAAGATGATTATTTGCATTAATGTAGTTAAAACAAGAGGAAACTTAGGTTTAATTACTTATTCTTTTTAACAGGTTTTGTAGTTCTTTCTCCAACTGATTAAGACTTTGTCCACTGTACTAGGACAAACTTTTCCTTGTTGACATGGCTCTTCTGATAAAAGCTGGGCCAGTAATCAGAATACAGTTGAATACCTGTTGGATGAAGCTCTGAAAGAAGTGTAACTACAGGCTGGGAAAGTCAAAGCCATTATAAGAAGCTTAATTCATGTTTTTGTTTAATCTAAAATATGTAATATTAAAAATGGATTTTCAAAGAAAAGAGAAAAAAACCCCATGTTTCCTGCATGTATTGAATTAGGCATTGGAAAAAATTGTTATTGAATAGTGATACTGTTGATTGACCTGCAGGATAGAAGTATGATGAAGTATATAGAAGTAATCAATGTATGTAGTAAAAATGTACGGCAAATGTTTTAGAACAGAAAAATTATTTTACCCTTTAATCTATAACTTGTGTTTGTTCATTACTTGAGTACCTGTGAGAGCAATTGGACTGTAAGAGAGTTAAAAACAATCATCATTTACTATTACAAATATTTAAACTTCATGGAAGAGCTCATTAAAATGATAACTATTGTGTGAAATTCCATTTTGTGTTACTAATTTGCTCTATTTTTTTCCTTTCCAAAGTAGTCTTTTAGTGTCTAGTGTAGCAGCCTGTGACTTAATCATTAGATTTATACTTCCTATCCTTAGAGTGTTGAAAGGTCAGTAGAATCAAAAAACATTGCCTTTGGCCATCCATTATGAGTCACAGACCTATTCTCCTTTGTTGAAAGCAGCTATCAGACTGTCTAAGAGGTATTCCTTTCAAAGTTGCAATGCTTACTTTGTTTGCCTCATAAACAGTTGGAGTAAAATCTCCCAAGCATTTGGAACTTCTAAGCTATTTGCTAAGAAACAGCAAATGATCTGACTGACCTTAGCTGCCCATGTTGCCAGCCCTTTGAAAAAAAAACTGGTTTGAAGACAGGAGATGTCAGAATAACATGAATAAAAACTGCGTATTTAACTATAACTCTAAAGAACAAATGTTAGCATTTTAAATGACTTGCAATATCAGTCACTAAACACTATGCATAATTTTAGTCCCTTACTGGAAATGCAGTAAGGTATTTCCTAGACAGTTCTTTCCTGAAATGAAGAAGATAGTAAGAAAAGGTGCAAGGATTTGTTAAGAGTTTATTAATGACTTGATGGAACACTGCTGCAAGTGGTCACTATGTTACTGTTTCACTTTTAATATCCGTGCTGCCTGTGCTCTGAGGTATATTTGAATGCTGCTTCTAAGCAGCTGAAGAACATTCTGCCAGAGAGCAGAGTTTGAAGCTGTTCTCTGAGTACGTGGCTTGTATGCCAATTACCCCAGTGCCTAAGACCAACATTGAATGTACTAACTTAAGTACATTGACCCTTGCACTCCAACCTTCTGGGCACTTCTGGTTTACAGTCTCAACAGTCCAGGGACCATATAACACTTAAAGCAAGGACATGCCAGCTCTGCAGGGAGTGTCACCCGCATCATAAATAGCACAAGAGTGCTGTAGATAATATTTTGCATATTTCCTAAATTATTAGTTACAAGGATTCACTAATGTAAGAATTATTGAGTTTTTATTTAGTTTGAAAATTAGTAGAATGTGCACCTACTTTACGTTTTGTCTTAGAATTTAGGGAAAGGATTAATTTGACGTTAATGAGTTTATTTCCTTGAAGTGCTGTATATTTTTTTTTTATTGTCCAATCAAAGATGGAAGCCTTTTAAGAACCTTAAAGAACATGAAGAGACAGCTTTCAGTTTTTGGCAAACACAGTAGCTGTAGAAGCCCCTTGTCACTGATGCAGATTAGATGCTGTTGAATGTATTAGAGTGTGCTGCTTCTAGAAAAAGCAGGCTTAAGAATCAGCAAGAGAATTTAATGGAATAAAAATGCAGATTTATACTGAAAAGCTTTTTCTTCTAGAGTGAAGTTCTAATCTATAGTAGTAAATTAGATTTTTCTTGCACCCAGTGGATTTAAACATCTGCTAATGATACTGTGTGTGTCACAGCTTCTACATTTAAAAATCTTTAGAGGGCTTCATGAAAATGGGGACTTCTTCCAGTCTCTTACAAAAACCACAACAAAAGAAAAAATGTCCCTCTGCATTTTATAAATACTGAGTGACATGTGATATATATACATGTTAGGTAGCTCTGTAATCATGCATTCACTGTATGTTTTCTAGTATAGAGAAATACATATGAAAAGTATTCTGAAGCCACTGTATACTAGAACAGGAGAAAAATAATTTTGGCACATTGAGGGCTTATCCTTTACCTACTTGATTGTTGTGCACCACATAGATATGATTCTGCTCTAATAGAATAGAATTCTGCTATAACAGCAAGTGTAATTGCTATGATTTTAATTGATATCTTAGATACTATAGTAAGATACAGAATTGATAATGATGGTGACAGGGATCTTTGAAAAATTCAAATATAATTAGGGTTAGAATTCACTACTGGGAATGTAAGGATAGTAGAATATTAATATACTTATAGCTTGAGTTGTCAATAGTATCTTAAAAGTTTGAAACATGAAGTTTCTACAGTAAAGTGAAAGTACTCTGGCAGATGCTGCTTCCTTCTCTTTATATTGCTGAACAGCCATGGAAGGGCTGACTTCTACCACTAGCTCAGTTTTGCATGTGAAATATCCCAGACCACAAAGAAAGTTGCTCTTGAATTTTCCCCTGTAGAGAAATACTTCTGGATCCACTTTGGTACAACTGGAAACCTAATTTCCTTCTTCTAATGTTCTGTAATATTTTCTGAGAGAGTCCATAGACATTGTCTGGTTTGCTTAAACCTGAATTTAATAGTGTAGAGTTTAAGGAGTGTGTAGTGAACAATTTCAGTACTGACAATAAGAGTTGAGTTTACAGCTATAAATCAATTCTATGAAAAAAAAAGGACATTTATGAAAGGTATTCAGAGTATTAAATGGAAGGAATATAATGAAATAAAATTAGTATGCTTATGCAAATGATCTAGCTATGACTTCATAATTTGTAATGGTATTCAGTTTGGCAGTGTTTACACTTGTTAATGACTTCCTTTATGAGTGATAATTGATCTTACTCATTATCATATTAAATCCTTGATCATATGTCATTAGTTGGGAATGTAATAAATGGTCTGTTTGATTTTTAGTGTAATGAACTAATTAGACTAATTAAAATCAATATGTGTGCCAATATTAGACTTTGAATCCAAATGCTGCTGTCTGTTGGCTAAAAATCAGCAACTCAGTGAAAAAGTGGCCTAATGCTGATTTATGAGCACTTGATGAACGTGAGGTAGAATAAATTGCTTGTAGTGGTAGAAACAGCATTAGTGAAATACAAGGTACTAAGTACATTGTAAGATCAGGAGTAAGGGCATACTTACATCTGTAGTAATGTGGCACCTTTAAACCTTCCTGGTTGATTAGATCATTCTTCAGAAATTCTTCAGATTAAATATTGTAAAGTGCATTAATTTATATTAATAAATGTAATATTCTATACATGTGTCTGGGAGGAAGTGCAATTTATTTCTCTCCATGAGCCTGTGTGTTTTTGTATGTTAGGGCATTTTGTAAATTTTACATTTTGTACTGCACTTTTGTTTTTTATAGTATTCTGTGAATATACCAAATAGGTCACACTTTCAAATGCAGTAATGTACTGTTATTAAAATGTGTTATTCAACCATGGTATCCATTCACTTTTATGTTTATGAGGAATTGTGTATAAGCCCTAAGGGAGACAGGAACACATCCTGTAATTCTGTAATGACCTTTTGGAGAAGAAGGAAATGGCTACTGGGAAGGGAAAGGGAATATTATTACAGAATTCAGGGTCTACAGCTGCAAAGAAAAAAAATGTGGAAATCCTTTTGGCTCAAAGAAAAAAGTAGGAAAAAAGTGAGGTGATGGGGAGAAGTATTCCACATTCTTATTTTTGACAAAAATACTGCTCAGAGAAAAATGTTTGCATGTTAAGGTTTAAAATATACATAAATGTATTTTTTAACATGCACACTTTTAAAAAGTCTGCTTAGATTCCTCTTAGATTCTTTGTTAAGCCTGTGATATTTGCAAAAGGTAGTAACTCTAGTAATGACAAGTGTTATCCATATCAGTGTATTATCTTGCCAGCCTTACACTATTTATTGTGTAGTAATTATGTTTATTTTGTTGCTAAGAAAGGGCTACTTGCTTTCATGTTTGGTTGTTTGGAATTTTTGTTTATGTGGTTTTAAAATTTTTTTTTTTTGTTTGTGTTTGGTTTTCTGTTTTTTTTTTTTACTTGATTTATATTTTTCTGGGACACAGACACACAAATAGTGGGGTCCCTGTCCTTTCCTCTCCCCTCTTCCCTGCACACTTCCATCCATGTAGTGTGGTGTTGAAGACAATACAAGATGCAAGAGAATTCAGTACTTTGTTTCTCACACCCTGAGGATATTTTAGATCACAAAGTTAAGAGAACCTCGATGAGTAAAGCAAATTAAATCATCAAAACCCAATATCTAACAAAATCATACTAATGGTCCGTACAAAAATTTTAAATGTAAATAAGTAAATATGAGGAAATAGATCTCAGAGTCTTATGTCTCTCAGGCCTAAACTTAATCCATGAGATCATGCAGCTTTTGAGGAAGTACCTCTTCCACTTAAGACAGTGAAAATGTGGATGTTCAGACACTCTAAATTTCAGGCTTTGTAGGAATAATCCCTTAATCATCTGACCTAATTTTGATCATGAATATTTTAAAATAGTGGTGACTTATTAATAAGGATTTCAGAAAGGCATGATTTGAAATAGGTGTCAACTCTAATTTAAACAAGTACTTGAAGAAAATCTAGAGGATTAATGTAGACTTAAATTGATAGTAGCCATTGAAATTTCATTTTTTCCTTGAGCTTGTAGACAGAAGAATTTGTTTTCAGAATATGTACTCATGTAGTGTACAGTGAGAATAAAATCTGTTAAAATCGTTTATATTTTTAATGGTCCTTTAAGTGGTTTATCTGAGACACTTAAAACCTGTGAGTATTTTTCACTAGATAATTACTAATTGTCAGTTTTAGTAAAATCAGTAATTGTTAATAGAAAATTCTTAACTGAATATCATTGCCTACAGTCTTTTAAAATTTTAGCCTTTGGATGAGATCTGAACAGAAGCTTGAAAATGATGTATAGTAAACTAAATGTGGCAGAGGACATATTGATCGGAAACTCCATTATGGCAAGGACTATGTGTGGTTCTCAGATACTGTGAACATGCATTGCAACAGCAGACTGGGCTTGGGAGAGCGTATACAGCTTGAATCCCAGAGAACACACTTTGTTTTGTGCATGCAGCAGTACACCCTGCAAACATAAATGAGATCCTTTATGTCTGAGATGCATTCACTATGCATATTATCAGCCCTCTGATCCAAAGCACATAACCAGTGTCCTTGATTCGTATAAAAGTGTTGAATGCCCTGAGGAGCTGTGTGGGTTTGAAACATCTGACAGTTGTTTGTGAGATGGCAGGAGTTCAAGTACCTTTCTTAGCAGCAAGGGAGGGGGAAGACACTTCTGCTAGGTTTTTCAAATCAATTTTTTGTCCTTCATTTACCAAAGTTGAGAAAGCAACTAGTTTAAAATAGGGTGGCTCTTTGCATTAGTATAGTAAGTGCTCCACCATGTCTTTCTTCTTGTATGAGAGAAACAGAGAATGAAAAGGAATCTCATGTACAATTTTGTTGAATCTTGGCCCAACAGAAGGTGACAGTAACCCTTGACTTTAGTTTTGCTAGAATGTCTGTTAGCCAAAATGTACGTATGCTACTGCATTTTTACTCTTGGAAGGTTTAATGTCTAATTTTGAACTTTGAGTTTTCCTTAAAATAATTCTGTAGAAAAGAGGCTACTGTCTTTGATGTAATCTTCTTTGTCGGTTTTGTTTGTTTGTTTGTTTGTTTATGTTCTACTGTTTTTTAATACTTTTCTCCCTGGGATATAAAGAAGAAAAATTTCTGAGTTGTTTATTTTTTAAACAGTTTTACCTAAATTCCTTCTTTCATAACACTATTTCTCTCCATCTACAAAATCATATTTCGCTGGCTTAAATATTGAACCTTCTGTGAGGATGCATATATAGTTAAAATACTTTCAGCCTTATTCTTTATTTAATATGTTTGGTATACTTTGTTCTTGCAGAATACCTTCCTTCCTGGATAAATGAGGAATTTCAAGATAAGGATAGAAAAGGATGGGAAAAAGGGTAAGAGCTGTATCAAAATGGGTCAGTGCTGCTCCCTCCTTGCTTACAGAAGGTAGGTGAGAAATTGCTGATCAACAGCAACAAGTGTTTTAGTGAGAGAGTTTCTGTGCTGCTGAATAATTCAACCCCATCTGAGACCTCTTATGCATGACCAACCATGAATGAGGGCAGGATAAATTGCAGATAGACCCTGAAGTTTAGGGAGAACTTTTGAATCCTGTGACTGGGTGTTTGTCCAGCAAACCTAAGAAATTGACAAGGGATTCTCGTGCTTTCTGTCCATGTGATGTAAAAAGTATTGTATTTGGAAACATACTTTTATTAAAAAGAAACCTGCAGCCTGACCCTTTAATCAGCATCATCTGTCCATAACATTCTTGTGTGTATGAAGCAGTGAAAATTCTTCACTGTTTGTCTATAATGTTATCTCAGGTGTACTCAAATGAATCTGCTATCAAAGAAAGTCTTAGAAGTACTTCAAACATTTATTTGATTCTATAATACTTAATTCATAACAAGAACCAACCAATTGAATCTATATTCAAAGGTGGCTGTTATTCCACCTTTGTACAGACCTTCTAAAATTCCTCAGATTTTTTTGGTAGTCTGAAATGTGGAGTTAGTTAGGGCTTGTATCAGTTTTTTAATTCAGACAAAAAAGACAACTTCCTTATAGCATGTTGTTTGCTGGTGGTGAAGAAATGAAGACCTCAAGTGGATAAGAACAAACACTTTTCATGCCCATGGGCTACTCATGTTTTGCTCAGGAAACAGCTTAGCCTTGCCTTGACAGTATTGATGCCATCATGCTGTGGAACAGGCTCCCACCATGTGTGTCATGAGGAGCAAACCACGATGCTGCCCTACTACTGTAGCACAGTGAGCGTGCCTGGTCCCCACTCCTCCTGTTCCACACATGCATGATAATGGAACAGCTTCCGATGGAGCTGTACCCCCCGCACACCCATGGGAGCTCTCCAGCGCTTTTAGCAACAAGGGCTCTCTGCTCTTAATGCTGATTCTGGTCATCCTGCACCACAGCAAAGGGTGGCAGAGACACTATGGGAATATCTTACTCAGATGAATGTTTTCAGGCTAATGCAGTTTAAAGGAGACACTGTGCCCTTAAGGAGCCACAGCTCCTGAGTACCTTTAGTTCATGGCCCTTTGCCTCAGCATCCTCTGAGTTTTTGAAGCCATGAATTAGGAGACTGTACATGTAGAGGGAGGATTTACTGTAATGGAAACCCTACCCGATGATGTATTAATTAATTAATTATATTAATTAATACCTTTCTGGAATAACTGTAGTTGGTGGCCCTTGCCTCATTCAAAATCTTCTGCTGAAATCCATTCCAAATGCTTTGGCACAGCCTCACAAAAATAGTAGTGCTTGTTTTTGTGGAACACGGTAGAACCAAACTCTTCCCAATCAGCTGGCTATAGATTTGAGATAAATCCATGACAGGTATCTGGTTATAAAGGCAGGTTATGACCTGCCACTGTTCTCTCTTCCCTGGTTGTGTCCTCAAAGTCATTATTAAATGCATAGGGGGCCGTATACATCATTCATAGCTCTGTATGATGCCTATCACATGGCCTTAGATAATTTTTAGCAGTTGTTCCTTATGTATTTGTCAGTAGGTGTTGTGGCTGCTGCTGCAGGCTGTACTGAGCACCCCTTACCCAGAGAGAATAGCCCAGGACCTCACAGACTTTCAGCTTGGCCCTGCACCACTGCAAGGCTGTGGGTGCGCTGGCAGTCCTGCAGAGAGCCCAGGCTTGCAGGCAGCAAGTCACTGAGCAGGTGCCTGCACCAAGCTCATGTGAGAGTCATTGCTCCTTTACTAGCAAAATCTGTGTTGGGAAGCTGCCAAAGAACATTCTGGACTTTTTGCAGTATGCTTGGCTACTCTTGTCTGGCAGACATGTTGTCTGCATCAGTAGTAATACAGGGATGAATATATACATACATACATATATATATATGTCACCTGCACATTGAGATTTGTTTTAGTTCAACACAGCAAATTCCATATGGGCCTTTGTGACCAGAGTGGCAGCTACCTGCAAGCACCACATACGTCGTGTCAGCATGGACTCCTCATAAATCCTTCCTACATCCAGACAAATAGAAACAAGAATGGTTATCCTAAGCTCTCTTCTTATATTCTCAAAAGATACAATACACCCCTCAAAATAATACTTGAAGCCTCCAACAAACATCTTTCCTCAGCATATCAAGCACAGGCAATAACTCAGTAAAGCTCCCTGACCCGAGAGAGGGAAGTGGGTCAGGAGTCTTGTATCCAGTTACATTCTTTGGCAAGGCTGAGGGCTGATAGTTATCCTCAGATATAAATGTTTCTATGGTCATTGAAGACAACTGTGCCTGTTGTTCTTTTAAATTCCTTTGGGTAGTTTATCCCTGACAGTTATTGTTTGTAAACCTAGAACTCTTATATCTGGCAAGATTCTGGTCTAAGTGTTCATATTAAGCTCTGCCTACTGCAATGCGCATCTCAACCCTCTGAAACTGTAGTATATATAGGTTTTCATCAGCACGGAAGATGACCAAGTACGCTCTAAGCAAGCTATGGTTTTGCTGCACTCAGCAAATCAAAATATGATAATTTGTTTTTTTCAACTAAGTACTATATTATTCTTTTCGATGAACATTTGTAGTAAAGACATTTCTTTCCAGTGCACATCAGGAGTGCAATGAACCATTAGCAGTCTGATGATGCAAATATTAGTAATGTTTATTTCTTAAGATTCTTCCTCGTAAAGTTAGTATTTTAACTATATACATGTAGGAAAAAATCTCTAACCAAAACCAAAGGCAAAATTTGGTTTTGGTTATATTAAAATACACAAGTAATTAATTTATTAACAGCACATAAACTGAGAGTATATATGAAACCAAACAAGTCTAAGTCAAATGCATAATAATTTAACACTGGAAGCCTGTGCTAAATATAAATTTCACACATTACCATATGCCTGTCTTATGGATAGATGAGGCAGATTCAGAAACATATTTGAGAGAGAATCTATATAGAAATATATGAAAAATGTTTTCAGAAAAAAACAAACAAAGAAACCGACACATCTCACAAGGTTTAACAGATATTCATTATCTATTAACTTTTTAATTGTTTTTAATTTGTTCTAACCATATGTTTCTTTTAAAAAACTTATTTCTCAAAATTTCCTAAGAAAGACAAAGTATTTAATGCAAACTTTCTAACTCACCAAGTAATTTTCACAGCTATTACAATAATTTTCTTTATAAATTGTAAACCAAATATATTCTCAATATGTTTGTAAAAGTATGTGATTCTTTTCTTTTGTATTCAGGCCCCCATGATAGTCTTTGTTATATAAGAATGTAATCTTATCTTCTTGCTAAGCAGTTAATTTGATTGAGACAGTACATAAGGGAAAAAAAGCTCTAATATTTCTTTTAAAGCATTGGATTTATATTTTGATTGCCAAAAGTTGCATAATAGAATATTTTAAAGGAATACTAAAGAAATTATTCATTCCATCTTTATGCAGCTATGAAGAACATAGAGAATTTTTCACACTGCAGAAATGTATCTGCCTTCCCACTACAATTTTCAAATGTAAAAAATCTGAAAACCAAAGCATATTTTCTAAAATCAAAGAGGAATTTAAATGAACAAAGCATAGTTTAACCAGAATAAGGTTCCTGATTCACACCAGAAAAACTGGAATCCTTCCTTTACCCGTAACAGCTTAAGCTGGTTATGGAGAATATTGGATGCCCAGACACTGAGAGGATTAGGCCGTCTTCTGACTTGTAGCACTGTATTTTTGTTTCTTGATGTCTCATAATGTTAAAAAATTTTACCAAATTGACATAAGAAAAATAAAGTATGAAAATTGCTCATGCTACTAAGATTTTGCCATTTTCTACAAGATAGACTTTCGTACCCCCGTGTAAAAATATCCAGAGTAACACTTTTAACACAATGTATCATCATACAACATTGTTTAAAATAAAGCCTGAATTGAAAAAATATAGTTTCTAAACAAATCATATAGATATATTTTTCTCCCATTCTTTTTACAGTAGTGCAGAATTGGCTTGGAAATCAGCTTTTCATTTATTCACTTCTGGTATCATTTTTAATTTGCATCTTGCTGCTTGATGCCTCCACTTGATGGGTACAATATGACAACAGGTAATAGATACAATAACAGTAAAACAGTGATCATTACTGCTGGGACTAGAAACACCCATCATTGCCTTTTTTTTCGCTTTCCTCAGCTGGAAAGTTTTGACATCTGCTGGTTTGGGACATAGCTGAACAGCTGTCAGCAGTGGGGTAGCTGCTCTCAGCAGCAGTTGGCGGGATGGCAGGGTGCCAGCTTGTACCATCTGTGCGCCTGACATTTCATTCTAATTAACAGTAGGGTTAATTGTTCTGGCAGGCTCAAATGTAGTGTCTAACATTACCCAAGGGAAACATGTACAAGTGCAGGAGTGGCAGGGAGCTGGGGACGGCGTTGCTAACAAACCTATTGAGGGAGAATGGTTAACAACTACTGATGATTTTACTAGCTGGCCACATGCAATAAGGCTGAGGTATTTTTTTATTCTGATGAATTATGCCAAGCCTGTAATGATGTAGAAGAAATCAAGCTTTGAAAGGCTGAGACTGCTGCCTTGGGGCAATTGAGAGGGAACAATTTGCATGTTATTACTGCATATTCATACCTAATTGTGTTAGGCTTTGCTAATAGAGCAGAATGACAGTATGAAAAATCGAGCAACTGCTTTATAGCCAACAAAGCTAGTGTTTTTTCCCTACACTATGAGTGCTGAATGATCATTTAGACATTTAGTTGTTCAATATGACAAGTCTACCATTTGTTAGCTTGACATATAGTAATTTATAAAGGAGTATTCTAATTTTACTTTTAGTTTATTCTCATTTTATACAGTATTCATGGTAGCAATTTGAATGGGGATATTCATAGCTATTGTGAGTAGTTGTGATTCAAATAAAACTATTTTGTATGAAGTATTTCTATTGTTTTATGATTTATTAATTTTAATGTTTAAATAGCTTTTTCAGATGTTAATATAACATAAATGGAAAGTTGATGAGAAATCTCTATTATGATCATGTTGCTACATACTGATTTAGTTAATCTTTTTACTTTCCCATTCAGACTCCCATTAAACATGTTTGGGCTGTGGGCTGGTTTAAGAAGCCGTCAAGTGATACCATTCCAGATATGCTGTTATATAGATTCTAAATCCAAAACTTGTGATATACTCAATTAAGGCTCAGTTACATTCCGGGATGAAGGCTTAAAGTCTCAAAGCATCAAATAGAATGCATTTTTTGTCACATAGATTTACGCAAAGGTGCAGGAAAATTTCTCTTCAGGAAAAATGTACCGCAATTTCACTGTGAATTTTCAGTGGCTTACTTTTCCAAATTATAGAATCTCAGTTTATATTCCCTTTTCATACTGTTCCATAGACATGACTAATAATCTTGAAAACATTGCTATAGGTCACAATGCATACATTAAAATTCAACCCATCTCTGAAAATTTTGAAATGAACTAGCCTAATTGTTAAAATACTGAAGAGGTTGCTAGTGCTATCACACATGATATAAAACTCCTGAAGGAAAGCCAGAAATAAGATTTTTCAATATCTCCTTGATAGTTTTGGAATCTAAGTTACTTGAACATATTGCAGGTCTGAATTGCACAGTAAAAAGATGGTAAATTTTGTTTTGGTTAATCTCAGAAACAGTAGATGGGATTTTCAAGGCTTGGAAGCAAGAGAGAATTAGAACAAACTGAGGAGGAGATACAGTCATTTGTATGCTTTTCTGTAAACTAAGTTTTTAATATGCTGGGTGAAACTTGCAGTTTAAAATTTTTTTATTATTTGGAAATTGTTTATATGAATGTAATGCTTTCTTCATGGAAGAAAATTGTATTGTGGGTATTTTATAATTGGCTTTGTATGTAGTCAGCAGTTACATTTGTACTTCATCCACCTTGTTTATATCTAAAATATTCCCAATATAAAATATTATTCTAATAATATCTTTTTTATGACTAACACAGATACGTTTTATGCAAGGTATTTAAAAACTGCAACCTGTGCAATTGGATATAATCTTCTAATAGTTCACCACATAATTTAAGTGCATGCAATATGGCTACAATCTAAACCTGTGGTCATTGGTCAACATTTTTTTTTTTTTTACTTTATAAGAGGAACCTTACTGCCAGACTTTGAGTTGGTTCTTTGTTTGGTTGGTTTTATTTGTTTTATTTGTTTTGGTTGTTTTGTTGTCTTTTTTTCTTTTTTTGAGATTATGATTCATGAAGAAATCAGAGAAAATGTGAAGGCTGGTCTTGAGCCTCTGATGTTGCCACTGCAGCAAAGAATAACGTGGCTGCTACAAGTAGGAATGGCCTTATCAAAATCTCATGGGTAAAAGATATCTCACTAGATAGATTCATAATTTTTACATTTTAAATAAACCGAATGAACTTAATGGTTTATTTCCTGTCAAAACCAAAAAGACTCCTCTGGTTATATTTACCTGGATATTACAAAGAATGTCACTGAATATATATGAACATCTTTAGCAAATCAACATTCTGAAAATGCCTAGAGCTAATGTAATTTATTATGCATGGAAGAAGATGCTAAATATATTGGCCTTCAGCAGAAAATAATAAAATGGTTTGATTAGGTTTAATTTAATTATTGTTGTAAGTGAAAATCCTCTATTCCTGCCTTCTCTGCCCTTCAAAGAATTCTTCATGGAAGAAAAGCAGTAAAAATCCACTCACGCTCTTGCAAAACAGTATTTTAGTAAATGCCATTATGAGGCCTTGTGCACTTGTTTTCATGTCTTCTTTTTTGAACTGTAGCAGCTGAGCTTCAATTTTTTGCCATCTGTATTCTCAGTATATATCTAATCTGATGCCTTCCAGACTTCCTGCTGAAAAACAAAGTAGAAAATTCACCAAGACTTCACAAGACTAAAAAGTTAAATTAACAAAATGTGATTGAGATTAAGGTTAATGTTGTTTTTTCAGGATTTACCACAGAAGACTATTTTACAGTTAGGTTATTCTTGATTTGTACTCTGTTTCTATTTGACTCCTCCTTGTTCCTTCCTGCAGGTAGGTGAGCTTTCCATTATACATTTCCTATATCCAAATCTCATAATCATACAAGGTTTTTGTTATCACTGTCTCTACAAAGCAAGTATTTCTAGTCAACACTATTACATTACAATCACTTCTTTTCCTCAATCTCTTAATATCATATGCTGCAGTTTTAAGTTAAGAGGGAATCCATGTGCTCCATCTAAACATGTTCTTGTTGGACTAATTCTTTTTCTTTTTGGTAGGTTCTTCTGCTTTTCACAGCATAGAAGTTAATGCTCAATGTCTTTTTTTCCTTTAATCAGACTTATGTAGTTTACTATTTTCTCTCATAAAAAATCCATGCCAGAATGTAAGTCACTTTTTGACAGGAGCCATATGAAAAAGTTCTTTAAATATCTATATTTTTATGTGTGTGCATGTGTTATCTATTCACAGTTAAGGAAAATAAGTGTGATCTTATAAATTTCAGATTTTTGGGGGGTTTTTACAGACTGTTCTAAGTCTGTATGAAAATTGGAAAGTATATTTTCCAAGGAATCTTACATCAAGAGGACTG
Source organism: Melospiza melodia melodia (assembly GCF_035770615.1). Classification (NCBI taxonomy): domain Eukaryota; kingdom Metazoa; phylum Chordata; class Aves; order Passeriformes; family Passerellidae; genus Melospiza; species Melospiza melodia. Next base: position 143,587,470 of record NC_086194.1, read on the forward strand.
TGAAATCTGGGTAGCCAGTATTTAGATATTACTAGCTGAATCTTTGTTTCTCTGCATGGCTTCCACTGGAAATTTCTTCCACTCTACTTTGCATTGTATATCCATATGCATTCCTGTTCATATACAGTTCATTTATGTGTAAGGAATTTTGGTGGGCAAGAAATAGGCAGAAGAAAAACAGTTTGTGAAAACACTGGTTATATATAATTTTCATTACCTCTCCTTATCTTTTCTGTCTTTTGCCATTTTCTTTCTCTTTCTTACCTGCTGCCTTCTAGAAAGTATGTTTCATACTATGTTGATTTTTGGATATTTTAATGCTTATTTCTAGATGTTAATTTTCTTTGGAAGCTTTTGGACTATGAAAAAAGTGAGCAAGTTCACCAAATATCCAGCCCACAGCTGGATAAACACATCATGGGATGTGTTTATCAACTGGCTGGTCTAACAACTGGCTCAGGCACAAAGGATATAGTGAATGGGGTGGCATTCAGACTGGGGAGGTGTCACTGGTGGGGTTCTGCAGGGCTCCATCCTCAGCCCTGTGCTCTTCAACAATAAATGATTTGGACACAGGACTGGGAGAGATGCTGAGCATGTTCACAGATGAGACAAAACTGGGAGGAGCTGTTGACTCCCTTGAAGGCAGGGAGGCCCTGCAGAGAGAGCTTGACAAATCAGAGGGCTGGGCAATTAAGAACCGTGTGAAGTTCAACAAGGGAAAGTCCTGGATTCTGCACCTGGGATGGGGCAACCCTGGATGGATGTGCAGACTGGGGAATGAGAGGCTGGAGAGCAATGCTGTGGAAAGAGAATCGGGTGGTCCTGGTTGTTGGCAAGTTGAATGTGAGCCAGCAGTGCCCTGGCAGCCAGGGGAGCCACGCGTGTCCTGGGGGGCATCAGGGACAGCATGGCCAGCTGGGCAAGGGAGGGGATTGTCCTGCTCTGCTCTGCTCTGGGGCAGCCTCACCTCCAGTGCTGGGGGCAGTTTTGGGCAACACAATATAAGATATTAAGCCATCAGAGAGCATCCAAAGGAAGGCCACAAGGCTGGTGAGGTGCCTTGAGGGGAAGCCAAATGAGAAGAAGCTGAGGTCATTTGGTCCGTTCAGCCTGGAGAAGAGGAAACAGAGTTGCAAACTGCAACTTTCTTGTGAGGGAAAAAAGAGGGAAAGACACTGATCTCTTCTCTATGGTTACCAGAGATAGGAGATGAAGGAATGGTCTGAAGCTGTGTCAGAGGAAGTTAGACAGGATATTAGGAAAAAGTTTTTCATGCACAGGGTGGTTGGGCACTGGAAGAGGCTCCCCAGGGAAGTGGTCACAGCATCAACCTTGACGGAGTTCAAAAAATATTTGGAAAATGCTTTCAGGTACATAATGTGACTCTTGGGCATGTTCTGTGCAGAGCCAGGAGTTGGGGTTGATATCCTTGTGGGTCCCTTCCAACTCAGCGTAATCTGTGATTCTGTGATTTTGCAATCTGTGGTTGTCTTTATAGTTGTCTTGATTGACAAGGCCTTTTTGCTTTAAGATTTTTTTTCTGTTCTGATCAGTGGTAGGTATAAAAAACAACGCCTCTAAGGTGTTACTGGGCATGACAATGGAGAAAGGACTCAAGAAATACTATTATTGATAATTTTTCTATCTCTCATTTTTCACCATGCATGAGTACAGCTAAAGAATTTCATTCTGACACATCAACAATACTGCAGTATGGAAATCCCCTTTACTTTGTGAGTGAGTTTGGTACAGTTTGAGGGATGTGAGGGTTTGAGCACTCATCTTTAATTGCCATCAAGATCTTTTTAGATTTTTTAGAAAAACCAAGGAGGAATAGAAATAAGTAGAAAAAAATCACATGGTGTGAGTCTTGGGCAATTCTGCACAGAGCCAAGAACAGGAGTTGATGATCCTGATATGTTCCTTCCAATTCAGCATATGCTATGATTCTGTGATTCTAGGCCTCAAGAAACAGTAAAAATTTGGTTTGGCTGAAGCTTACTGAAACAGAGTTATATTGATTTTGGCTACTTCTGTTCAGTATGTTTAGTTGATATGAACAAGATTTTTGTTATTCAATGTCAATAATGTTATTATGTTATAGTTGGAAGGTTATTAATTTTGAATACTATTTCCCACACTAGAGAAATTTGAACTTTGTTATCCACAAGTTGCATGAATATCTATTATTATCTTGACGCCCACTATATATTTTTGTTAATATTCAGAGTAAGTGTTCATACTGCAAGAAACACAAAACTAAACAGAATTTAAATCCTGTTGCTAAACTGAAAGGTTGTTGAAATTGTAATATCATAGAATTACAGAGTATTTGAGCTGCTCTGTCAATGATTTTGACGAAGAGGCTACCTCTTAATTTTCTCTATTACTTTCTATCAAATATTTATACATATTGTTAGGATCCTCCTGAGCCTTCTCCCTGATAATATCAGGGACTGGGTAGTTTCCAGGTAGTCAGTGCCCTCAACCTCTCCTCACATGATCAATGCTGCAATCCCTTGTTCTTCCTTGTGACTCTTTGCTGGACTCTGTCCAGTGTGCCCATGCCTGTCCTGTGCAGGGGAGCTGAATTTCCTGTGCTAACTGTATACAGATGTCATTTCCCTCCTATTACACGTACAGCAATCCCTACATCACCTAAAAAAAATCATGGAAATTTGGAGTTTTCCCCAAATACCCCCAGCATGGAGTTTAGTGTTCACTTGAGAATTTCCAGGGATTTTCTCACAATCTTGGGTTCAAGCTGTTAAGATTAGTAAAATTAATCCATAAAACAACACAGGTAAGTGGGGTAAATGGGATAATGTAGACCTGAATAAGAATGATTAATGAAACAAATTGTCAGGAGTTGGCCTGCCTACCCTTTATAGATTGTACCTTTACTGCAGCTATTCTCCCTAAAGACAAATACGAGTTCACAATGACATTTTTTCCTCTTCTTTATACTGACTAGGATTGGGTAATCTGGTGTAGGGTGTTTGAAAATAAGAAAAAGCCAAGCTTACAAATAAAACCAGGAGTTTCCTTTTGAGTGTCTCAGGACATTGTGAAAAATGGTGAAATAAACTGTTGTCTTTGGCAGAGGTTAATGCTGGAGTGATACTAAAAGTAGTGTCTTTCTGTGCAGAGATTTGGAACCTGTACTTGAGTGAAAATTTCTTAACATGGAACACAGTTATATATTCACAGGATAAGGTTTGATCCTATTAAAAATTCTTTCTTTTCTGTTGGAGAGCTACAAGTAATGTTTTACTTACCTTTTCTGAGTCCCAAAAGACTGAAGGTTTTGCATTGTACCAGTATTAAGTGGGTGACAGTTTTATGTGTAAGAGCTTAAAATTTACACAAATAGCACAAATAGAGTATGGAGAATGAGATAGAAAATTAAAGAATGATGGCTCATCTGGGTTCATAATAAGGTAATAGGTATTCTTTCACTGCTAGATAGAGGGTATCTCTTCCGGCATTTTTTGGCCTTTTTGTTACATCTGCTGTGTTGTGGTATAACTCTGGTTCTTCAAGAAAAAAAAAAAAAAGCGTTTTTCCAAAGTTCCAATAAATGACTGCACACATCATTCACAAAGAACTTCTGCAAAGGAAGAAGTCTCCTTCTGACAAAAAATGCCCACATCTGGAATAAATCTAACTTTAATCAAGAAATAAGAACAGTTCTGTGATTCTCACATATGTCTTTGTTTGTCAAAATTTGACTCTGCCCATGGTTTCACTTTTTCCTAAGTGTCAAAAAATAATTTGCTGTGTTTGTTTTGACACTGAATAGTTTCTAAAGAACTTGGGAAAGTTTAAGACTATATTTTAATGTCTGCATGCATATAAAATACAAGATTTTTAAATATTGATAAAACTAGTAATTTAGGGAAATTTCACTTCATTTTATATTCACACAGAGCACCAAATATTAATATATTTCTTGTTTGATTACTGTTAACTAGTCATGGATTCGTTATTCCATTTCACATATGTATATATATATATATTTTAATATAAATAGCCATAATATGGCATTTCTTGCATTGCTGCAACACAATTTATATCTGTTTAAAGAGATTTTTGCTAGACTACATTTAATATTAAAAGGATATAGCTGTCTTTTTTTCCTTCTTTTTATTCATATATCTCTTTATAATTGATTAATGTTCATTTGTATTAATAATTTATAGCTCATATAGCTTCTGGCTTATTAATTGTTTAATTTCAGAGGAAGTAACTGAGTACTAAGGAGAAGCAAGCTGTCATTCAAAGGACACATTAAATTTAAATACTCCATTGATGCATAGAGTAGAAATGGTCAAAGTATTTAATATGTGCTTCTTACACCTAGTACTATACTTGTAAAGAAGAATAATGATAGTGAAGATTAAAGGGTAGTAGATTTTTTTTAGCTAGATAAGGCATTTGATAGCATGTGATTTGGCAAATTTTATGATCCTGTATTGTTTTTGTTTTTCTTTATATGCATTTGTTTTACACTTCTACTTTTGTCTCCAAGGCCAAGCCGAAAGAGGAGCAAATTGAATGAACTGTGCTCAGAGTTAATAACAAACAAGACTGAATATGTAAATGATTAAATGATGAAATTCAGCTTAAGTTTTAGATAAGCCTTTTTGCCTTTGCAATTGAAATTATTTTCAAGATATGTTTAGATCAAAGGATCAGGATCTGAATCAACATTGATTTTTGATAAGGATATGTGGTAGTCCTGCATCACTTGAGAGCCTGACACTTGCTAGACGGGACTTAATATTCATTTTAGGTAGATCAAGAAAAGAAGTAACTCGTGTTCTTTAACATGTTGGATTTTGATGAAACATTTTTGGAAGATTTTATTTCATTAAAAGCTAATATTAAAAACTTCCCACTATTTTTGTGTTATTTTACACATGTGTAGGTAACTTCACCTTATACATTTACAGTGTGCTTTTTCGATGAGGATAACTAATTCAAGACAGAATCTTTCAAGGGGTCTTGTGTCTTAATTTTCTGTTGTAGTGATTTTCCTGTTCTTTGAAAGAGCTCAATTATTTATCTTTATTAGTGATGGGAAGGAAGTAAAAATAAAAGTCAAATAGCCTGCCATTGAATTTCTTTGCTTTGATCTTGATATTTAAAAACTAGAAACTTATTCTGTACTATGGAAAACACATAGTGATCTATCTCTGTCTATCAAAGCCAGAAAAAGTTTTTAATGAGATGCATAAATCCCTTTCTTTTTTTAACCTAAGAATTGATGGCGTGTTCTGTAAGTAGATTAAATAATCACAAAATAATTTTCATTTTCCCCATTTTCAAAGCTGCATGCCTTGCATTCAAAAGCAGAAAGAAAAGACATTGGGAAACACATGTTCAGTGCTATACAAAATTGACAGAAAAAGTAAAATACCTTGCATGTCTGTTATCTTTACCAGTCTCCTATCCTTATGAGCACTGCAGGAATCTCTCTTACAACAAAGAAAACATATTGAGAAGGCAAATACTTTTATGTTAGTCATGGTCTCAAACAGCAGGAGGTCTCCATATGATATGACACCTGAAGGCCCTTTGAGTTCTGAGTCTATTACTAGACACCTGTTCAACTTCTTTTCCAGAAGCATCAGGTGTATACAATGGCTGGACTAGCAGGCATGATTGGTTCTCTGCAATCGTCTTTCACAGCTCTGGCTATGAAGAAGAGTCAATTCTCAATAAACCCTTGCAGAGCAAGGTTCCCATAGGTCCCAGCAGCATCTCTAACAGCAGAACTCCAGGGTGCCTGCTTATTACCATACCATCCAATCTCACAGTGCTAACTTTTCCCCTCAGACCTTTCTATTTGTTGGCAGTGCCAACTAATTCTCCAATTATCAGGTGTTCTATAAAACAAGTAATTGCAGGAGGACATCCCTTGAAGATCCAACAGCCTGCAGTCCAAATGTTGGATTCTTTAACCCTTCAATTCACAATGAGAGCACCCTGGATCATTGACACTTACAGTCTGTAACAGATCATTCTCAAACTGAAGACAGAATTGACTGAGACCTCAGCTATTGTGATTTCTGGGACTCTACTAACTATAACACTACTTTTTTTCTGAGGTAGGATAAATTCAAAGTCAATGAATCTGTCAATTTTTTTTTTAGGAAACTCAAATCTTCATGACAGAATCTGTATCTAAGATGTGCCTCACAAACAGTTATGTCTAGAAGAAACGGTAGAAAAAGAGATGTAATATAAATATGAACTGAATGTGTTTTTTTAAAGAGGAATGAAGAGGTTTTTTAACATATAACCTCATACTTTAACATTTTGTGGTCTGAAGTGGGGAAATACCAGAATGTATTGAATTCAGGTATCATATATGAGAAGAAGAAATCTCAGTGGAAATAAATAAATGTAATTTCATGCTCAGAATTTCTTTGTCTATTTTTGCAGCTTTCAAGTGCCTTGCAGTGTTAAGTAAAATAATATTGCTTTCTCCTCCAAAAATGTTCACCTCTTTCTATACATGCATAACACAGTGTTAGCATATCTGTAATTTTAAACTTTTCATAAATGCTTTATTAGTTACATGCTTTGTATTCTGTGTCTCAGGTGCCAACATATTCATGTACAAATAAACAGTGGATTACCTCAGCACAGTTGGTAAAGGGAGTTCCAGAAAATATGAAGGAATCAATTGATATAATTGTTTGAAGGGAGATTAACTTATGTGACGATGTTTAAGTACAAGAGAGTAGTCCAAGAAAAATGGATAATTTCACTGAAACATGGCTATTCCCTTTAGCAGTTCCCTAAATCCTTGAAGTGGGAACACATAAGAACACAGAGAGTTTACTGGGAAAGGAAAAATCTTGTGTTAAGAAGTAAGGACCAAAATAAATAGACCAAGAAACAAGAAGAGCTAGTAACGTACCTGGAAAACACTATGGTGGCAAATACAATTTCTAAATCTTTTGTTCTTACAGAGACACCAGAATTTATTATTTTAATTGGTATGTTATGATGTTACTTAGGAGAAAAATTATGCCAAAATTTAAATTTGTTTCAGTTGAACCAATGACAGTGGACAAATAAAAAAAAATAAATCTGTAGTTACTTTTTAAGCTTACTGCATCAGTACAAGTTGGTTTTAAGCTGTTTTACAAATACTAGCTACTTAAGGAAGGGTGGCAGGTAAAGGGTGGAAAAAAGTGTGAGTCCTCATGGATATGTCTTCTGTTGTGAGCAAGCAGTGTTGGGTACAATTGCCCAGCTGTCCTTGGAGCTTGGAGGTTAACTAACAGCTTCTTGTGGTTAGATCCCTACTGTTTACAAGTTAATTGGTCCACCCTGCCACATTTGTACAGAAATCATGCTTCCCTGGAAAGTCGGTTCAAACTACCTGACATTAGACAGCATTTTCACAGGGGAAAACCAGGCATTTTGGTAAAGATCAAGAGACTATAACCTTGGAGAAGTAGGCCCTAAAAGTATAATCTTGAACATTTCCTGCCTGTTTGTATTTCCTTGCTATGATGTGAAAGAAATAATAATTCTCTTAAGAAAGGAAATGCAATTTGTGATGGAAGTTTGCACCTGGCTCTAAGTCAAAGTGTTAGATAACAGATAGTTTACATGGATATCTGGAATCTGTCACAGTGTGGGGTAGTGAAGGCATTTCTTAGAGGACAATAGATTAGATTTGTCAGTTAATGTACCAGTAAAATGGACAGGAGATCCCTTCTCAGTGTTAACTCAGGCGCAGTTCTTTGTCAGTTCAGGATCCAAGATGTATGGTCAGTAGAGCTTAGATGAATTACAGAGATACCTATAAAAATGTGAAAAAAAATTCAGATCTAGCCTGTTTTTTCAACCATAGGTCGGAATTCAGAGTATTTTGCTTTTATTAAAGCAAAAAATTATTTAATCTAGCAAGCATGTACAGCCCTGATAGATATACTTCTTCTCACAGAATCAATTTTTTTTTTAAAATTCAACATTTTATATCTAAAACATTTGATTTGTTTATTTCCCACCAGGAAAGTTGACACACCTCTTCTCTTTTAGGACCATACTTGTTGTGATGTACAAGTCTTTCCTTTAGTTTTCACTTTGATAATTGTGGCTGTAAAGAAACTTTTTCCTTTTTTCTTCTTGAAGTAACACCATGCCATTTCACAGTTATTGCTATATTATCACTAACAGTTGTTTTTAAATTCTGTGGGAAATCTGTGCAATCAATGAGAAAATATAGATTTTCACAAAAGGTACCTGGAAGAACCTGGTATAATAGCTATCCTTTTTCTGTTTAAGAGATGTGAAAAAATGTAGCTTGACTTACTGGATAGTCAAAGAAAAGTATACAAAGTGACCAACAGAAGAATGAGGGATTGCAGACTCCCTCTTTGTGATTTCTCATTGCACCAATCTTAATGTAGTTTGCAATTTCATGCTTGAGATTTGTAGTTAACACTAGAATTTTTCTTTCCTTAAGTCCACATTCAACCATCCTTCCAAACTCATTAACTTTGCCCTAAGTAAGACATTAAATATTGTGTAGAATGTAGTAAAGATAGAAGAGTCAAAATTTGAACTGAAACTGTTTTCAGGTTTCTGACCAGCAGCAGTCATTCTCATCACTAGTACATTAATCCAGCTGGATGGGATATCAGTCTACTATATTAGACCTTTTATACCTTTACAAATAGGTCCCCTGGTAGCAGATAAGGATTCTTAAGTTCAAAATAAACTGGTTTCTGTGGTCTTATAAAAGCACTAAAGAGGAATTTTCTAGCATCTTAGATACTTTCACTCTTTCCTTGATAAGTTTATTCCACATCCCTTTTTTATGCAATGACTAGATGTTGTTAAATTATTAGATTTATTCCAGAACTCAGCAGTCAAATGATTTCTCAATTTGCCAATGCATTTTCAATTGTCAGTTATTTACTTTAATTTTTAATAGATCACTGGTTACTATCATTTTTCACTGTGTGCAGGAATACGAATGAGAAACTAAAAAGTCAGGATTATCTTAATTTTTTGTTAATTAAAGTAATGAAAACAATAAGATTATTCTTGCTCTATAAAAGGCATGGTATATTTTGTTAGCTTTTATTTTGTTGGTTTGTTTCATTGGTTTATAGAGCTTAAAAAATACATAAATGGTAGTATCAAAGCATTTTTGTCCCTATTTTTGAAAGATGTATCCACTTATGTATTGCTTACATGCATAATTTTGTGTGTTTGTTATTCTTTCTTATCTGACAAATGCAAAATAAGAGGACAAAAAAACCTAGTATGAACTTCATGCTAATAGAACTACAGCAAGTGTGGTTTATTATAGTCATATAAAGAAGTGTGCCATTTTATAAAAGAAAACTTCGACAATATGTAGCTCCTCTGAGTGTATCTTTTGAAAAGATAATTTAAAATAATTTTTAAACCATATTTGTTCTCTGCTGTTAGATTCTAGTTTGAGTAGCTCTTCAAAGAAAACATCAGGCTTGTTTGCTCAATTCTATGTCAAGATTAAAAAGAATGTAAATACTAAATAATAGCCTAAGTAAATATGTAAATATGAAATATGTAAATATGAAATAATAGCCTAAGTAGTCTGGCCACGTCCTATTTTTTTTCTTGATTATTTTGTACATGATCTCACCTTTATATATTAATAAAATTAAAGTAAGAATGTCAGCTCCTGCTTTGGGCTTAATTTGGCCTTTATAAACTACCTTGACTTTTGAAATTCGTCAGTATGATTAAAAATTAGGTAGAATTTTAAAAACAATAATAAATATTTTTTCTCTAGGCTGCTGTTTTACTTTTGCTCCTGCAGGTAATGTAAGAGGGATGTTGTTTGGTGCTTGTTTAGAATGCATTTATGAAAAAGAATTGCTTTTTATTCTTAGAGCAAACTTCCTTTTAGGCAACTGAAAAATATCAAGAATTTAAAAGAAATAGAGTGTATGCTTAAGTCTGTTGCATACAGTTCCATCCATGCTCATAGATTACAGAGGTAGTTTAATCATCCATAAGAAATTACCAGCGTCTCTGTTCGTGAAGCATGACATTTCAATTGCCCAGCCAATAAAAGAATTACATGAAGAGGGCTGAAATGATTTACTGTATGGAAAGCCACAGGACCAAGGTTACCATGGTGAGCTACCTCTCAGTGTGTACAAGGTCAAGTGAGAGTGACCTGTCAGTGGACAGCCTTCAGCGCTAACATAGTAATATATTGCACCAACAGCGGTTTGTTGATCAGCTTCTTAAATAATTACAAACATTCTAATATCTGATATTTTTTCATTGCTGAGTGTTTTACACGTGGACAATAAGGAATAAAGAAATATTCACTTTATGCTTTGGCAATAGCAGGTTAACAGCATTAGATGAAGATCTGTGTTTAGCAAATTCATATGAATCGTAATTGTACGCAGTAATATTTCTTTGGTTATGTTCAGAGATTAAAAAAAAGCTTACCAAGGGTTTTCAGATATTTAATCTAGTCTGTATGAGATGCTAGTTGATGCCTTTCATATTTTCTGACTCTGCAATATTGTATATTGCAGAATTCTTCTTTCAGTTCTGATGGGGCTGGAGAGAGGGAAGCAGGGAGGATTGCAAATAGTCTGTGTACAAATATTGTCAAAGAAAATATACAATTATAATTAAAATGCTCGGGAAAAACGTCTGAAAAGTAGGGACTTCATCTAATGGTTCTCTGAAAAATATTTTGTTGATGCATAAAATGAGAACTATACTAATAAATGTCTCTTGCATTACATATGCTGTAAGAAAATGAAACCCTTTGGGTTATGAATCTTGGATTTAAAGAGGCAGTCATCAAATATTTAAGATGAAAATGCAGTAACACATGCTAGCTGTCATGTGTAAGTTTGGTGAATGTTATGACAAGGTTTTTAAAACATTCATACTCAGAGTATTTTTATAAAAATGTTCATTAATTCAAACAGACATTCATATCTGGCAACCTGCATTACAATCGAGATTTCTAAATGCATGAGAATCTTGGTAAAGCCAAGAAAATATGGGTGAAATATATAGCAATCATGTTTAAATTATACATTATAAGGCATACCTATCGGTATGTTGTCATATTATGCATTAAATTTAGTGCATAAATCAGGTTGTTATAATTCTGATGTCACCAAAAGGCACAAAATATGACAAACAGGACTAGGCATGTAGATATTATCGTACTCAATAATTCAATGAGCATTTGTTTTATGTAAATAAACTCCTGTTAATAAAAATTACCCTCATTTATTTTACCACTTCCAAGCGATAATTAAAAAAATGTCCACTTTCTTGAAAACCATTATAAAATGTGAATAATGCATTTGTTTAATATCTTTATAAACAAGATCTTACCATCCAGATTACCAGATTAGTTCTAGAAATGAAAGTGTTATTGATTTCTATAATAATTTCATAATACTGTTACATTGCAGTGCTGAAACTGCTAATCTTGTTTTTGTAGAGAACTCTATGCATTTAAAGCAGTGCTTGAACTCTCACATACAGCTTATAAACAATATTAATTTTATACAGGCTGCTATTGTTGAATCTGCAGAAAAAGTACCTTTCAAAATAAGGAGAATGGAAGAGGGAGATTTTTTTTAACTGCAGCTTTTAATATAATGTACACAACTATCTGTTAAAAACTGTTGTAATACATGGGGTTTTTTCAGTAAATTCAAGCATATTGGGTGGTAATATGCCAAAATGTTATAATTATTTCAGTCTTCTTAATTTGTATTTAATATATGTACCAACTTGAGAAAAGTTTAGAGTTGTGATCTTAATAAATGCCTGACATATTATGATTATGAGGCATCTGTATTATATACCACCTGACTTTTCATCTACTTTCACATTAAAAAAAAAAGGAAAAAGAAAAAAAAAGACAAAAAAAAGACATTAAAAAGACCAAAAAAAGACAGGAGACTTATTATTGTCTGCCTTTAATTCCAGAATATCATGATTAATTGGAAATTTTTTTTATCTTTTTTTTTCTCCTTATAATAATTAGTAGATGCAGACTCCCTTAAGACAGAAGGATCTTACCAGAGCAGCAAAAGACAGAAGTGAATATATGTCTGGAAAAAGACTCAAGTCAAGATCTACCTCATGCTAAGAAGATTAAAACAGAGCTGAAAACATTTCTCTAAGGGCTCTTAATCAAGTTAGTGAGCCAAATCATGGCAAACCTGTGGACATCTTGATAAGACACAGCACACAGGGAAGGCAAAATTCTTGAACCTAACCTGCTTCCACCCTTCATCACTAGATCCAGCAATCCTGATCCTGATGCCTCTTGGCAGGAAATAAAGGACTTTTTATCTTCTGATCTTTATGAAAAGTAGCTAAATAAGTACTATAAGGTACCAGGCTTAGCTGAAGTTGAGTATGCTGCTGTGAATGGTTGTCCCAGCTGAGCATCATGTCAGAGCACTTCTATTCAGCTGATTGTTAGTGAGTGGCAGGCTGCTAGAGCCACTTCTTAGCTCTGTAAAGTGGCAGAAATCAAAGAAGGCCTTGTTGCTGTGCACAGAGAAACAGCAAATTATCCCGAAGTGCTTTTTCCAGCTGCCTTGGAATGTTGTGGGAGCAAACATTGAAAACTGTGGGGTGTGTACTTACTGGTACTCTTCCGTTCGCTTGCAGGACACTTCACTCAAAATTTCCATACTTTATAAAGGAGAGACAGTTAGACTGCCAACTGTTTCCTGGCCAGTAAAATATTATTTGAATTCATGGTGAAGTTGATTCAGATGTCAGACTTCCAACTGAAAAACTGAATATGGTAAAACATATTTATATGTATTAAATTAACAAAATTTTAGTATGCCCCATTAGAGAGATTTTGCCTTTTGATTCCACTCCCCTTCACTGTAAAATACACAATGGTATTAAAGGTCAGATGAACTATAATGATAAAAAAAACATCAAAGTTACTGAATACTCTTGTTTTCCTCTTTATACAATAGAATTAGAAATAATCAGTTTAGGTATCTATATTAAGCTGAAAAAGTTGTGATACTTAGTAGATAACAATTAACTGGGATTTTTTTTTTCTTGGCCACTGAATAATTTCAAAGAATATAAGAAGGTGAAACCTTGTCTTTTGGAAGGGAATGTTCACTTTGCATGAATAATTACTGGCAGCAGTGTAATGCAGAACAGATTACTACCTATAGATTCCTTTTTTTCATTTGAAAGCAATCCAAAATGTAACTGATAATATTCAGAACTATGCCTGTTTTTATAAAAGAATTTCTCAGCCATTAAATATTTGTGAGGCCATTAAAATACACATTGGTGTCCTGTTCCATAAGGGAATTCTGTGCATATTTCTCTAAAAGGACTGCTGTTTTTAAAACTTATCTTCCTTTTCTACAGTTTCTAGGATTTGGCTCCCCTTTCAAGAGTATAAAAAAATACAACTGTAGTTTAGTTTTTAGTATTTCTTATAATTTACTTCACAATTTGACAGTCATTGTAGTAGAATCTGCGACTTTTTAATCTGACCAAATCTCTTTCTGTGGATTTGTTTTGTCGAGTGAATACTTTCATCATGGTTTTGGCTGGGGTATAGTTGGTTTTCTTTGTAGGAACTAGTGTGGGCCTGTATTTTGGATTTGTGCTGAAAACTGTGTGAGTAATGCAGAGATATTTCATTGCTGCTGAGCAATCCTTGCACAGTGCAAGTGTAGATTTAATACTTAAGTCTATACAAACCTTATGTGTTGATGGAAAAAGAAACAAAACATGGAATAGGCAGTAACCTTTGTTCAGCAGGAGACAGTATGAGCATGACTCAAAGTAAGGGCTAAATATAAAAACCATAAGTTTATAAAATCAGAATTTTAAGCTGGACAAAAATCCTTGTTTCTTCTCCTTTCAGCTGTATAAGTAGAATTCATACCTGTGTGGAGAGAGAAATGGAAGAGAAAGAAGAATCATTGTACATTAAGAATCTTATGTAACCATTACAAGTGCTACAGGTACAGCAGATCTGAGCCTCTGGAGCTATATGCAGCATTGAACATGGGAAAAAAGATTGTTACAACTATTTAATAATGATATATTTAAATTAAAATGACATATGAATATTCTAAACATTTTAATGATCTATTAAGTAAAACTTTTGGGAAGTGTTAATTTTTCAAAGGCATTTTCTCTGTCACGATCTTTCTGTCTTTTTGTGATCCATGTTTTTCTATGATTGCAGTTTTTCACTGCAGATCTGCTGAATTGGCATTGCTAGTTCATATAGCAATAATACTGCATACAGCTTCCCAAGATTTGGCAAAGTCTACTGAATAAGTATTCTTTAAGAAATGTGTATACGCTTTATAAAGTAAATTCAGTGGACAGATGTTGCATTCTATAGCAGTGTCTAATACTTACCATCACGGTCTTTAATTGTGAATGTTGTTGTCATTTTCATTATGAAGAAGATACTTTATAAAAAAATAAAAAAAAAAAGCCCTGAAACAACAAGAAAAGTCCAGAGGGAGTTCCTCATTTTGAATTCTTTTCCTTGGAAAGCTGCAGGTGCATGATCATAATTTGACAATGCTGCATTATGGATTAGCCAGTGAAGGCTATTGTACAGTGAGCTCTGCAGCCATCTCATTGACCTTCTTGAAGTCCAAGCATATAATCTCTGTGACACCAGCACTGCTGCCAAGCTCATATTTAAGTGGCGCAGCTAACCAAGTCTGTGAAAGGATTGTTTTTAAAAATACTGAGAGACACGGACATTCAATTCTGCAAAAAGTAATTTTATAAATAGGATTTGTGGCTCCTAAGGCTATAAAGAAAATAATAAAATTGCACTGATTGATGTTTGGCACTGTATAAACAAACATTATTTTAGATATTAATGAATTAATGGCTTATTCATGTACACTGTTGACCTGTATGTGAAGTATTGCATTGATGCAGTTTAAAATGCCTGAGAGATTAAAAATTACTAAAAGGTTAAGCCTCTGAAATATTATTAGTATAAAAAGATTGACTATAACTAAAATAAGAATAATCTCCACAATAAATTATTGGAGTACACAAACTAGTTTTATCTAGTTGTATGTTTTGGGGGTGGAAGGTTGCTTAAGATGAGAAGAAAAAAATTCTAGAAAAGTATTTAAATCTAAATAGAAACTCAAGGTCCATTTCAACATATATTTTGCATTTTCAAAGATGCTTGTGTGCATAAGTTTTGCTGGCACAGATATTGTAGACAGATGAAGTTTGTATCTTTCCAGCTCTCTGTTAGCACAACTCAGAGATATGACATTGTAAAAGTAATATCATGCAAAGGAGTTCTGATTAAGTTCCTGGCTACAAGAGCTGAATCAAGTAAGGAAAAAGCTATATGCAAGGTACTTATTCCACTTAGAGAGTTGTGGCAACTGACTTTGCTAAGAAAGTGTTTCTCTCTTAAAAAGAAAAAAGACATAGTTTGGAGAAGCAAATTTCAGATGGAAGGAGTCTGAAGCCATGAATTTAGAAAGATAAGACCATTGTAAAATAACGGAGGAGAAGGTGTTTTTCTGACCAATGTGGATGTAAAGAAGACATGAGTTTAGAGTAGAAAGAGAAAGGAAGAAAACTGTAGCCTAAAGAAGATGGGGCTTTACATAGACCCTTAAAAGGCTGCAATATATTATATCCCTGCTCAAGTACCTTTTCTACTGTCACTTTCTATACTTTGTATCCCTTCTTTGTCCACCTTTTCCACACTCTCTTACCATAAATGTCAGTTTTCCTTAGGCGCATTTTTTAACTTCCAAATTCCATCTGAATCTCTGTTTACATATCTGTCTTTCAAGTGTGAATGCTAGTTCTTTTTCTAGCTTTGTCTTCCACCTCTTGTTTTTATTAGTACTTACTTTGCAACCTAGGTGACCTTGCTTTTCATCACATTATTTCTACACCTAATGCTTTGGTTGCCCTTAGTGCTCACCTTTATACAGAAATTCACAGTTCTCCCTGTATGCTTTCATAAAGAGAGGAAAAACAGTCGGTGAAAAGTTCATCAAAAGCAAAGATTGAAATTCCTGAGTGTAGTAGAGTTGAAATTTTAAAGGTTTTATTTATTTATTTATTTATTATTCATTCCATTTCATTATGGCATTTTTCCATGCTTTTTTACTTGCCTGCTACAGAAAAAAAAATTATACAAAATTAAAAATTTACTCATGTTTGTGTCTTACTCCTTTGACTTCTGCCTTTTTATCAAAGAATCACAGAAGGGGAAGGTTTTATGATATTAATATTTCTATTGATAATTTATGGTTATTTATTGCAGTGACTTGTGAGGGTTCCTCAGGGTGAGAGAGATGGACGAGAGTCTTGCTTCATGATCAGAAGGCTGGATTTATTGATATATGATATATAATACATTATGACTATACTAAAAGGAATAGAGAGAGAAATTGCAGAAGCTGCTAAGATAAGAATAGAATTGGAATCTAAAAACAAGAGAGCTCTCTCTGAATCTGTCCCCGAGCTTGGTCCTGTGATTGGCCCTTAACTGTAAACATGGAACATGGGCCAATCACAGGTGCACCTATTGCATTTCACAGCAGCAGATAATTATTGTTCACATTTTTCTTCTGGGGCCTCAGCTTCCCAGAAAGGACAAATCCTAAAAGAAAGGATTTTTTGAAAAAATGTCTGTGACAGTTATTGATTCTTTTCACATCTTTTTCTGGTATATGAGCAGAAGGTTTCAAGGTTTTTGAAGTTTAGCGTTAAATGGTAGCGGATCAGGATTAATTTTTTTGTGGACAGGTCCAGTTGCAGATATTGAATCCAATATGTAAACTAGGTCCTCTTTCATCTCATATTAGTTGAGCTTCTTTGTATTTTGGGATTCATTACTTTATTAGCAGCAACGTTCAGAAGATGCAAATGTATTGATGAACAGTAGAGGTTAATATAGAGTACATCTCATATACTATAGCTCTTTTCTTTGAGAGTTGTTTCAACCGGCACATACGTACATTCAAGAATCTGTAGATTTTGGAAAGCACACATGGATTTACAGACTATCTTTTGAATCCCTTTTTAATTTTTAAAAATGTTTATTTGAATTCCCTTGTTGGCTCTGTGTCCTTAAGCAGTTCTGATATGATTACCCACAGTGACACACTTGCTGCATTGCCTTACACAGAGTGACTTTCAGCTTAAGAAATGTTTGTAAGACTTCTACCACCCAAAACAAAATGATCAATTGTTTTATACTGGTCCAGTTTTCAGCTTCATTTCTTTCTTAAGTCAGCTGAGGGATATTTCTGCATTACCAGAAGATGCCATTTCAGTTTGCATCTTAAACTATACTTTGTCCCCAGATGATATTGTAAAATGAATTGCATTCAGGCAGAGGCTTCTCAAGCACAACTGCTTCATTTAACAGCAGCATATAAGCATTCAACTCCCAATCCCTGGAGTTCTCCCTTTGCTAACTGTTATAGCATCAGACTTAAAATGGCAAGGTGTTTTGGAGAAAGAAGTTTTTCTGAGCCAATTAACCTATGTTGTGAACTATGCAATTTTTTCTGTTTTAAATACATCAACCAAGAAATCTAAAGAAATCAGAAAAAGTCTTTTGTTGACTTCTCAGATAAGAATAAAAAAAAATAAATTCAGTATTTATCTGAGACTGGGTAATTTCAAATGGAGCAGGAATCTGTCTTAATCTGTCTTCAAGAATTTGCTAACAACTATAATCATACTTAGTCTTTCAAATGCTAAAGCAGGAATAGAAAAATCCATTTCAATGCAAACTTTTGTGAAATTCTACTATTATAAAAATCTTTATAGGAGGACTGAGAACTGGTATACCGTGCACTAAATTTTAAAATTGTGGAGTATAAACTGCTTGTTTAACTGAGTGCTTTCGAGGAATTCTTGGATACTGTTGCACGAGAGCTCTCTCATCTAGGGAAATCTTGTCAGGAGTTTATTGGTAAGGAAGAAAGATTAATTACGTGCTCAAGTAAACCAAGCTCTGTGACAGAAGTGAATTCTCCTTCTCTGCCTTAAGAGAACCATTGTTTTCTCCTGGCTGGATTTGTAATGAGATTGTACCCTCATGATTTTGTACACTCCTCATTTTGTTCTGTTTTCTCTAAACTCATTTTTTTCTTTCATTCTCTGTCCTGAGAAGACTCAAGGAAGAATTTATCCGTGTTACCTGAAGTAAAACACACTACTAAGGGATTAGAGTTTTACTCTGTTTTGAGATAGTAGAAAATAGCTGGTAATGAAGTGAAAACAGATTAAAATAAGACATTCATTGACTCAAGTAATCATCCTCCCTGAAAAACTGGAAACAGATGAGAGTAGTGAATTTTAAAACTACCAATAATTCTTTACACTAGGAATTTTACTGACCATTGTCTGGCATTGGGCATTATGTCCTTTATGAGAGTGTGTTCAGAAAGAATGCAGTCACAGATACTTCATAAATTTTCAGTCAGTCTTTGAATTTGGTTTTGTTATGCATGCATGGGATTTGCATGGATGGCTGATTAACTTTAAGTTTTTCTTATTTTATAGATGTTACAAAACCAGAAAAAAATCCATCAAGGTCATATATGGACTTTTGTGTTCTGGCAATTCACATTTTTAAATTCTAACAGAAAAAAAAAAAAAAAAAAAGGTGGGTTTTTTTTTTTTATGGGAATCCCAGAATCTAATGATGAACAAAGTAATTTCTGTGCTTCTCTTTAGGCCTTAGCTTTGCCACCTGTTTTGTTCACTCTTGTGCAAGAAGGTGAAGTGCCTCAATACATTGTCATACACCAGGCTATGCTGATTCCTCGTTGATTGCATGTGATATCAGTTCAGTGCACGATATTTTTCCAACTTACTGAGAAAAGCATCAATTGCAGTCATCTAAAGCACATTTTCACTTTAGTCTTCTTTTCATGCTGCTAGCTTTCAAAAATACATTTACAATAATTACCCACAAACACTGATTTACAAGAGTGTCCCTTGATGTTTATTGAAAAAAAGTGGTGAATGAGAGATTAACAGCGTAATACTCTATACGCATACACCTCTGTAGAAGGCCAAGGTTCTTTTCAAGCATATAGTTGTGAGCTTGAATGCTCAAAGTCAAGCTACGTCTTTACAGATAGCAGAGTTTGTTGAAGTGACTGGAGAGTCAATAGTCATGAGAGCTCCTTTGCTTGTAGAAAAATTCCATTATACCAAATGCAGTTCCTCAACTGACCTCTAGCCCAAAAACTACAATTAAAAGGTGCATATCCTGGGCAGAATAGGTGAGAACAGTGCCTTCTACACTAGCAAAAATAGAAACAAGCTTCTTGCAGATCTGTGCATAGCTTTGTGTCCTCTTCTGTCTTTCCTGTCCTCTTTATGTTCCCAGAATTTTGAGAACATAAAGAGCAGACCTAAACTGGTAGGTTCTGCTTTTTCTCTCATCACTTCAGGTATTTCTTGAGGAGTATTTTCAGAGACCCTACTATCCAGTGGGATTTAAAGTTAGAACATTATATATTAATGATTCTCCTTCAAAAATATTCTTCCTTTTTCCCATAAAAACTTGCTTTCTTCTTGTCAGCACAGGTGCTAAGAGGTGAACAAATTCAGCAATATGAGAGATGATGCTTATTGCTTCTGTTTTTCAGAGGTAGAATCTCTCTTTTAATGCATCTCCTAAATTTATCTCCTTTCCTCTGTAGCTAGTAAATTAATCTTCCAATTTTCTTTCCTAAGCTTGAGACCTCTGAAATAGGCATTTACCTTTCATATGTTCAAAGTCAGAAACATTCTTAGTATTCACAGGTCCACAGGCATCAGAAAATTTCCTGTGCTTTTCATTTCAAAAATTTAGCCATTTCTACTATGGCTGCCCAAATGGATTGTGGCCTGAATTGAGTTTTGCTATGTAACTGTTGAAATTAATCCTCCTAATAGAATCAGGGCATAATCCACCAGAAATCAGACAATATTACTGGCATTGTTCAGAAACTTTTTCTTCATTTCCTGTTGTAACACCACTGAATGCAATATTGTTTTGGGTTGCTGAAGGCAAATATGGTTCTACATTTGATGATTGCTTTAACTGCTCCAACACTGCTCTGCTAGATTGTTGATAAAACATTTTATTGGAGTTATTTACAGTATGAATATACATTTAAGTTATCAATAGAAGAAAGAGAGGTTACATACCAGTAAAGGATAATCTTTGAGATTTTGAGTCAAAAATTACAAGTTTTTGAGTTACTTTTCTCTTTCAAAACTCTTTGCTGTTTCTAGATGTACATTCCATTAGATGAACAGGAATAGGAACTCTGTTACCTTATCTGGATGCTGGGCATAAGCAATTGAAGAGTCCTGTGTGAGGAGGAAAAGGAAAAAAAGGATGCCTACAAGTAGCAACATGGCAATGCTACCTCATGTTAATGTATATCTGGTTGTTTCAAAACTACTTATTTATTTAAATACTGCTCGTATTGCTGATAAGGCTCAATATTCTTTATCTTTTCTCTTCAAGCAAAATATGTGCCTTTGCATTTTGAGAATTATGTTGTGAGAAAGGGTTGTGCATACCGAGTTATGAAGATGTACTTGTTGCATCTGAGCAGTCAGCATAAGCATTACAATTGACTAATCTGATTGCTTTCTATGTTGGAAGGATTCGTTACATGGGCCCATGTAATATAACTCAACTTAAACACAACTTTTAACATCCTTTTCAATTGTATTTTTTATTTATAAGCTGAGATGGATGAATGAGTTGGTAGATGGATTGAAAAATGAGCAGGCATTTGGACTCTGAAGATAGTAATTAATGGCTCAACTTCTAGATGACATCCAGTCAATACTGCTGCCTTTCTTATTCAGTTATTTTCATCAATGATGAAAATATTTCAAGATGATGAGATAGAATGGACCCTTAGCAAATTTTCACGAGGCAAAATTGGGAAGTTAAGTATAAATGACGCCGGATGGAAAACATTGTAAAACAGAGGGGCTGGGCCAACAGAAACTTAATAAATTTAGAAGGAGAAGTGCAAAAGACCTGCACTTCAGAAAAAAAACAGCTAAGTGTATGAGTAGAGTCTGGAAACCAACTGACTTGGTAGCAGCTCTGCTGAAAGGAGAGTTTGCAGTGGCTTGCAGGTTGAGTATGAATGGAATGCTGTCACCACAAATAAGGCAAACTGGACTACGTTGGAGGGAATGTGGACAATATATCAAAGGAAGTTATTGTCCCTTCATAGCTCACATAAACTTTGTTTACGTCCATCTTGCAGTTCAAGAAGGATGTTGGAAAACTGGAAAGAATCTAACAAGAGTAGAATCTCAGTTAACCATCTTCATGGTTAGAGACCTGAAGAACAGGGTATTCAACCAGAGATTGCTTAACCCAGTGAAAGAAAGGGTAAAGAGACCCTTAATACCAGTCAGTGCAATTTGAAGGTACACTATGAGGATGAGGTACTACAAGGTACACTAACTCTCCTCACTACCAGCCCTTGGTATATTAAAGGCAAAAGTCACAAGTTTCAGCTTTGGCATCAACATTAGAAGAAGTACTTTACCAGGAGGGTCATATAGCACTGGAACACTTTATGAAATTGAGTGATGAAATCTCCATCCTTGGGGTTTTTTTCAGACTTGTCTAGAAAAAGCCAAAGTTGACCCAATCTAGTAGTGGCTGGGTTCCTAGGCTGAGTGAGTCCAATTAGGTGACCTATAGACATTCCTAGGATTCTATGCTTTGTTCTACTGAATAATTACATCTTTCAGTGCTCCTCGTACTTCGTATTGGGTGAAAAAACACAGTCAAGGTCTGCATCCAATATGTTTATTACATATGTTGACATAATAGTATAGGGATTCAGTGATTAATTAAATGTTTCCTTTTCTTCCCATGACCACTGGAAGATTTACATACTGAGAGAACAAAAGCTTTAATGTCATAATCCCTAAACAGTAGGAACAAACATGTATTGTTATCTTCATTCCCCAGGACTCCTAACAATGTTTGTATAAATTAAAAACTGTTAATAGCAGAACACTGTAATTGATTAGCTTCTGTATGTTTACAGCTCTCTTTAATTGCTTAAAAATGCCATTTGTCAGCTTCATGTTCTATTGACAATGTTATTGATTTATCCGATTTGGGCTTTGTCTTGTCTCTCGTACATAAAACTCACATATGCAGTTCAAATGGGAAATGACTCTATTGATTTCCTTAACTTGAGCCCAAATGCTAAAGATTTTTGGATAAGCTTTCTCATTATTTAAGCCAAAATCAATAAAAGAGAGCATCTTTTAATGAAAGAGCAGTTTGAGCAACGTACTTCAGAAATGGGGTCCTGTTCATCCTTTGCTTTACAAATCGATCTCTTTGGTTCCCTAAGTGAGGTCCAATTGGTTGACATTGTGGTTTGTCTTTGTGTGTAAACTTGCAGCTTCAGAGAGGAGAAGATGAGCTACAGAGACAGCAGAAGAAAACACTTTCTCTGCAACAGGAAAAGGATGATCATCTTTTTGAGGTACCACACTGTATGTTGTACATTCCGTAAAATTCTTGTGGCTTATGGCTGTTTTAAAACTATATAGTTCATGGGAAAAATAATGTGTTTTTTCAAAACTATCTCTTTGGTTTTTATTATTCATTTGTGTACTGTTATTATACTATTTAAAAATATTACATACTGAAATGATGCAAGTATTTAGTTTGGAACTGTCTCTTTTTATGATTTTCCTGAATTAAAGACTATCACAGACTACAATCCTGTCACATTGCTTTGTTAACCTGTTAATTTGTTCTGGTTTTATTTCAGCTCCATCCTTGAGAAATTAGACTTAGCAGCTCCAGACTAAGTTGTGTAAAGTGAAATCTGAGATAAAAAATGAAGAGCTGAAGTTGAAGAGCTACAGAATGAACTGGGTATATCCAGCGAGTTATATGGACAGGCCAAATGTTCAGGTACTGTACTAAGATATCATTAACTGACCTGAACTACATAAATTAAGCTGATTATGCCTTCACTTAATTAACTGAGAATGACCTATTGATGTATAGGCAGAGCAAGGTAGAGACTACATGCTGCACTGTGCTAAATTTATTGGTTTTCAATTAGTTCTATTATTGACCAAGACTACTTAGAAAAGGAGTCTACTTTTATGTTTTGTAGCAGGTTTTTAATTTGGTAAGTTATTTGAAAATGTTCAGTTTGTATGTCTTGAATGATTGAAAAATGATCCAGTTAAAATTATTTATTCAACTATACTCTTGGCTGACTAACACCTATATGTTTGTCTTTCAAACTGCTGTTATGGCTTATTACAAGTATTGATTAATAATTTCTAAAGTACTAATACTCTCCAAATTTAAGTCATAATAGTTTTTAAAATAATACAACCAGATTATTTGTTTAAAAGAACATTTTAAAGGAATGCAAGGAAAATCTTCACAAAAATCTTATGATTTTATTATAAATGGAACAGAGATTTTCTTTCAAAAATTGTACTTTTGTTGTGATTTTTAGTTAAGCTCCATACAACACCTGATAGCAATGTACTAAATGTATTTAATCATTTTAGTAATATATTTACAGATTTTTTCAGACGATAAAGTGAATTTGACTGATGTAGGGATTTTTATTATGGAATAACGCAGAATGATGGAGTAAATTAGAATTTAGTTACAAATCAACTTCTACTGTAGATATGATTTCAAAAAACCAGACAATTAGAAACCAAACAGGAAAAAATATAGCTGTTAAATAGTGGTATTACTACAAATGCTGAAGAAATATAGCATATAACAGTAGTAGGACTATTACCTCAGATTGATGAGTCTAATGTAATATTTCTATTTTAAAAGAGGTATATTTTGAACAATAAGAAAATAATAAAACATCTTGCAGATGAGCTTGTTTATTAGTATACCAAGTAAAACAAACCTTGATGTATATTTAGCTAAAAAGGCCATGCCTACTCATATTTAGACCCTGAACACAGTTTTCTTTAGCTCATTCCTAAGTATAAATTTATGGGGAAAAGTACTTTCTCTACAGATAAAGGTTGTTTAAAGTACATATCTATGACCAAAGTTAATGTGAATTCTGCTTTTTTTTCAAGTAATTGTATGCTAAATGGTTGCTGTCTTCATAGGTGCAGTTCTCCTGAAGCTTAAAAAAAGTTAAACATTGTATTTGCATGGATTATAGTGTGTAATAGTGTATTTTTGAGATTTGTGGTTCAACCTGCCCTTAGTAACTCAGCAAGCACTTTACTGATATATCTCCTGATGTTTTCCTAGTCTACACTGAAAACCTGTGTACATATGCAGCTCTTTACCCTTCCTTCAAATGAGGTCCATAAGCCTTTGGTATGTACTGGTCATATATGGAACACAAAATGCATCATGGAATCTTGATCCAGGTCCTTGACTCCACTACAGCTGGGCTATAGCAGCTGCCTCAACACTGATGTTCAGCTGCTGTCCAGCTTCTTTGGCTGTTACTGACAAACCAAGCCAAGTCTCCCGTTTTGTCCTCCTTGTTGACATGTGTATTAGCACATGCAGCTTGTTACTCTGCTATATGATAATTTTCTTAATTGCTATGTTGCCTTGTTTACTAGTTCATTTATTGGTTTTGGTAGATGGCTTGTGAGTTCTACCAGTCACCTAACACCTGTCTGTGTCTCAGTGTTTTATCTGTATTTTCTACCAGTTAATTCTTATTCGTTTCTTGTACCTCAGGTCTTCCCCTCTTAGCCCATCTGTCTGTATTTATCCTCCCCTGTTAACATTTGCCCAGGCCTTTGCCTTTTTTCTCTATCCTAGCTGTCATTCCCATTTCTAATTATCTGATTCACTTTTTAAGCCGCATATCTACCATTTAGATCTCTCTCATTAGGAGGTCTTATTCTGTGGATTCTTCATACACAGGATGGTCAGAAATGACACTTTTCTGCTATGTGATTTGAAGCAGTTCATTCCCCAGCATGTCCTGGGGTGCATCAGGCACAGCATTTCCAGTCAGGCAAGGAAGGAATGGGATTGTCCCACTCTGCTCTGCACTGGTGCAATCTCACCTTGAGTCCTGTGTGCAGTTTTGGTCACCACAATATAAAGAAATATTAGACTGTCCCATCCAGAGAAGGGACACAGGCATTGTTAAGGACCTTGTGGAGAAGCCATAGGAGGAAAAGGTGAGTTCACTTGGTCTGTTCAGCCTGGGGGAGACTGAGGGGAGACCTCACTTCAGTCTACAACTTCCTCGTGAGGGGAAGAGGAGAGACAGAAACGCAGACAGTCTTTTCTGTGGTGACCAGTGGCAGGACCCAAGGGAATGGCCTGAAACTGTGCCAGGGTATATTTAGGTTGGATATTAGGAAAAGGTTTTTGATGCAGGAGGTGTTTGGGCACTGGAACAGGTTCCCCAGGAAGTGGTCACAGCACCAAGCCTGAGAAGAACTCAAAAAGTATTTGGACAGTGCTGTCAGGTACATTGGATATACTTGTGGGTCCCTTCCAACTCAACATATTCCATGATTCTGAATCTGTGATTCTGTGTTTCTGTGATCTCAGCCATGTTGATTGTTTTCTCTGGCATCACAAACTCTTATCCACCCACTCACCACCTTTAGCTATCTTGTTTGCTTCCTTAAACTGCATTTCCCAGTTGCCTGATAAATCTCTACAAATGTTTGTGACTCTTAATCTCTCTCCTCCTTTACTACCATAGTCTCACTGAGCAAACATTTCCAACTAAAGTAGTCAGGCCAATTACCTCCTGCATCATTTCAGCCATGCCACTTTTTATTCTTCTCATGTCTCATGAATTTTTTTTTAACACTCATGGGTTTTTCTCATTTCTAACACTTGTCATTTACTATGTCACATACTTCAAATTCCTCTTTTTTTCTGTAATATGAAATTTCTTTTTCTGCTCCTTCATTGGTTGTCTTTATACTTTTTTCCATTACAATCCTGAAACTTGCTGTATTCTTCTTGGATTCATATGTTTTCTTAAACTTGTTCCTTTTAGTCCATTTTACGGTGTTCTTTAAATAAATTGACCAGCCAGTGATTGCTAAACTTTGCATCATTGGAACAAAGCTGATGAATGACTCTTTCCTCTTCTTCTTGTCTCCCTGAAAAGAATCCAGACCTTTGCACAGGGTGTAACAATCAAGTTTTACAGCTTGCATATTCATGTTGTCATATTTTAATTACAGTGTTCAGTTCTCTCTTCTTCCAATTTATCACATTCACTTACTATTAACTTCAAATGGTGTTACAGATTAATTAGGTCAGAAATCATGCCTTCTTTTCTACTTCTTTTTTTTTTTTACTGGCCCAGCATAAAAGGCTGCAATTTTGTTTATAAATGTAAAGGTAATAGGTCTGCTGCTTTTAGGGCTTCTCATGCTATTTGTGCTTCCCCAAATTGTTCTCAGGAATTGTTCAGGAATTTGCATAGATTGAGGCTCTTTTCCAATAGGCAGTACACGTTTCAAATCATGGATGCTGACATATCCATGACCACTGGCCTCAGTGACAAAGAGTAGTTCCTGGCACATTTAATTACTGGCATGAAGTCTCTCTTGATCCTGGCTGACTTTTAATTGCTACCTTTGCACAAAAATAGTAGATCTAATAATTACAATGATTTAGGCTGAGAGAAGATGAAATGGAATTTGTGGTATTATTTTCATAAACTAAGTCTGACCATGATTCATCTTAAATGACAAAGAAGTTTTGATCTGTGTAGCACATGTAGCAGGTTTTTTTCCAGAGAATGATACATTATTATTTCTGCCTAGGTATTTGCATGCCTGTCATATATGGAGGACTGCTGCAAAAATGCCTTTTCTAGCACAGTTTTGACACATAAGCTAAAGTAATCAGAATTCTGTATCTGTCCTTGGAGGATATTTAAGCATCACAGGCAGTTGTGAGTATAGGCATTCATACTGAATGACAAAGGTATTATTTATTCATTTGACAAAGCTCTCAGACCTGTATCACCCTCCTGCCTGGGTTGTAGTTCTTGGACTGTAGATTTCTCAAAGAGGCACAAGAAAGAAACTTGACTTTGTGGGTTACAGCTCGTTATGTCTGTCGTCTGCTCTGGAATGTTTCTTTCAGTTTGGTAAGAGATAAGGAAATATGAGAAAGAAAAGATGTGTCAAAGGAAATTATTTGTGTCTTTTACTTTAATACTCTTTTCTTCAGTTCTCTGCCCTAATATCTTACTTTCTCTCTACAGACAGAAGTGTTGCCATGTACATTGCCCTTTTGACACCTCATTTCTCTCTGAAAACCTTTCTCTGTAACTTAGGGTAGGTGCTCTTCAGCCCAGAGTTTTATTCTGCAGCAAAGTTATTGGCAATACATCCAGGGCTTTATCATCTTCCTAGCCTTCTTTTGGAATAGTTGCATCATCTCTGAGATGCCTAAGGTGTCAGTTTATGCACTTGTACACATCAAGCTCTCTATTTCTCTATTCCTGTTTTCTTTACAGTGTTCTTTCTTATTTAATGTATTTTTCAACCATTTTTCTTAAATGCAGTAAAGCAGGTGTAATTGTACCTTAGCCCTAACAAATCTGCATGATTTTTGCCTTGGTAAGTGAACAGTTTGCTTCAAAATTTTGCCCTCATGTGTGCTACAGATACTCTCCTAAAATTCTCCAAAAAGAAACCAGATAGATAAACTGAAATACCTCTACTTTGTGAATAGCAGAGGAAAATTTTACTCCATAATTTGAACTTTCAATTTGCATTTCAATGATGGGGTTTTTCCACTGACTGGCTGCTGAATGCTATCTCATATTATGGTTTTACATGAGAAGCATTCTTCAAATACTTGTCCATCTATATATTCACACTCTGTGAGTTTGCATGGCAGGTGTGTTAAAATGACCCTCTGGTTCTGTTTAACTTTTTAAACTATAAAAAATACTAAAAAATAATGATTAGCACACAGCTTTTGTCCTTAGCAACCCAGAAATGTTTAAAACATATGTTTTGAAAAGGGGAGGGAGAGAAATGTGGGTAGTGAATTTATAAATAAGCAGCAATTAAAAATCTATAACAAGTACCTTCTGTCAAATGCAACCTCTTCACAGGTATGTTCTCATGGTGCATTGTTCTTAGCAGTACATTTCCTTTGTAGTGAAAGTCACCTGGAAGTGAATCTTGAAACATTCTTAAAAAAGCAGAACCATAGAACAGTTCCAAGTAATGCTCCGAATGTCCTGTCCTGGAGAAGTAATTGATGGAACTGAATAGGCAGTTCCAAGTTCCCACTCTGCCAGTCTCAATAATACTGGCAGCCTTCACTGAAATTAGCATTACATTAGCTACAGTTAGCATTCTGACAGATTTTTCTTGCTGAAAATCTTCACGTATTCTCTTTAGTTGGACAATATGTACCTAGACATGTTTGTGTCATTTGACTTTCCATAATCTTAACTGAAATTGTTTTGTGCTACCTTACTCATAATTTCATCAGCATGCATGTTTCCTCCCCAAAACTTTTCCATAAGAGTGAAAAGGTATGGGAGAGAAGAATCATTATTTCAATTTTAGTAATATAAACTTCCAATACTGTATGTGTATTTCACTGTAATGATATATTTCTGTACAAATCAGGGTATTTTATTTACTAATACTAAAAGATGTAGCAACTTTTAAAGTGAGTATTAATATTTTGTATATTGTTTTATAAAGGTTGTATATGCAGACACAAAACTCTGATAAAATCCTGATAAAATACCATCTAGTGAAAAATGACGTGACATAGTTACAAGAAAATTAAACTGCAAAAAGGCCCACCTCTCTGCTTGTAGTTACAAGAATTTTGAGTTTCCAAGGCAAAGCTATTTCAATGGCTTTCACTAGCATTCTTCATCAATTTACTTGGGTTGCACCTCACTCATACACTAATTGATACAATGACTACAGGCATCAGATGGATGCATGGTAAGATGGGGACCTTAACCAATGCTTGAAAAAAAATATTAAGAAAGGATTTTGAGTTGTCTTGCAAAATTATGAAAATAATACTGGAATATATTGGGTTTGGATGGGTTGAAGATAATTGTCTTTATAACAGTCTGTATATGATGCTGTGTTTCATGTTGGCGGACAAATTAGAGTTGACAACACAGTGAGATTTTAGCTGGTGCTGAACAGCGCTTCCACAATGTGTTCTGTGTTTCTCACTCCAGCTCTTCAGGGAGCAGTCTGGGAGTGTGGGCAAGAAGCTGGGAGGGGAGACAGCCATTTTTTAAGACAGCTCTAGGTAGCCACAAGCCACGATCTGTTTTCACTAGGGCAAAATAGAAGAAGAAAGACAGAGCCTGCTTCCTAGCTCTGCAGGAACAGCAAACAAATTAGGAATGATGGAATGAAGTACTTAAAAAGACAAGTAGACGCTGACTAGTTTCAGTGTATTTTCAAGTTTTAAGTTTGAGAAAAATCTAGAGTGGAAATGAATGGAAGAATTGAGAAAGAAATTCTAGATTTTTGTTCAATGAAATTAAAGGTGAGTCCAGCTTGCACTGAATACTTCTGAGGTTGGGAGAAGACATGGAAAATGCAAAAGAGCAGGACAAAAGCTGATGATTATAATTGTAAATAATATGGGGTTGAAAGGAATTTCTTGCCTAGATAAAAAATAAGTGTCCTTAGATATACTGGCAATGGGAGAAATGAATGACTTAATGAGAGATGAATAAGGAAGTCAAGTAACAAAAGAAGAAGAAAAGGAAGATTACTAATATTTTATTCCTCATTTCCTAAAAAATTTAGTCATATGTGATCAGTTTTCCAATCTCTCCTCTAGAGATTTCAAAATCAAAACTAAAATCCAAATCTCACAGATAATTTTGTAAGTTTTGTGAAAAAAGTATCTACATTGTAAAAACTCAGACTACCACTCCTTTTGAAAGCTGGGGGCTGGATTGCCTGACTGGAAGACAATAAAATTAAGCACAGGGCCTGATGATGCTCAGAGGAGCAATGTGAAAGGCAGAGAAAGAAGCCTTTGCAACCTAATGGAGCACACTGGACTGGCTGCTCCTCACACCCTCAGAGAACATTTAGCCTATTGCCCTTGATGTAACATCCACCAGCAGCAAAGAAATGGAATACTTAGGGTTGGAAGGGACTTTTAAAGATCATCTCAGCAGAGGTTAGGAACAAGTGTGGTTCTGCAGAGAGAAAAGAAAACTAAGAATCATACATACAGTTTTCTGGCTGAACCCCATGCCTTTTCACTTCAGTGTATTCTGCTGTTTTACAAAATCCTCTTTATAACCCTTGTATATGGGCAAGCTCTCTGTTGTGAGCTTGTGCATTTAAATGGTAACAAACTCCAAACTGGACAAACAGATGAATAGGATAAGAGGTGTGACTGCCAGTGATGAGAGAGAGAAAGAATGAGTTTGAGACGACATGGTCTGAAGGATCCCTGGGTCTGCCTGTCAAAAAGAGGATAGACCAGGATCTGGGAATTTTATTTTGGGATCTTACTTTGACTATGATAGGCCTGAGGTTCGAGAGCCTGTAATGTGTGTGAGTGCATGCAAGACTGCTGTCAGGCTTCAGTCAGACATGCTACTGGGTAGGGAGAGAGGTCAGAGTGCCAGCCTCCAGGTAGGACCACAAGTCAGCGAGCTGAGAGTCGAGGGCCTGAGCACCTGAAGGAGATGAGCATCTAAGGGCCAGCTAAGGGGCAATCCTGGGCTACATCTGTGTGTCAAACTTCAGTCCTGCTCAGATGGAGACAAAAGAGAAAACTGGACTCCCTGTGCTGTTCACAACCACATGGAAACCGTTTGTGTTGATGTGAGCCCCAGTATGGGCCACATCACTTCTCGCTGTGCAATCTGTGTGCACGGCCACGTGTGTATTGTTTGCACTGTGTGTACCTGAGCACCCTTTAGCAGCACACAACTTATCAAACTTCTGCTGGCTGGACAGGGAGATGTAGAGCACTGGGAGCCTTGTTTCTGTGGGAACAAGACAAGTTCTGAAGCCTGTAGTGTCCTCGACCTCTGTCTGTGGTGTTGCACAGCTCAGGTAGCAGCTGCTGCCTGGCTCGGCCTCAAATGCAGGGTCTGTCTGTGACAGACTGGACCTTGCTGTAGTCTTTCCCACTCAGTGAGTCAGAGATAAAGTACATAATGAATGATAAAACTTTTTAGTAAGTTAGGACATAATGCTCTGCCTTACTTGTGGCAGCCGTTTGTTTAGGATTTCTTTGTGTTTTGTTTTTTGTGTATGTGTTGTTTTTTGGGCTTTTTTAAAAAACTGGATGATAGCATCATCTCAGAACAATACTAAGAATTTATGAGTTGTATTAGAATAATAGGATCTTTTGGCTGAATGCAGCTTTTCTCTTTCTGTTGCTTTTATTGTATTTGGAGATCTGGAGTTCAAGTAACCGGGACAATACCAAGGCATCAGTACATATCTTTTTTTCGTCTAAGTATTCTGAATTTGTTTGTTATTGCTTCCCGCATTTCATATTATAAATTTAAATAAGCTAATATTTAAGCTTCAGCTAAGTTTAAATTATGTATGCTTTGTAACATTTTAGCAAGATAGGATTCTACCAGCTTTAGACTTCCACTGATTTCAAAAGTCAGTATTTGTGTTTGATATTTTATGGAGGTTTTTTGAATGCTTATTTAGAACAAGTAAATATAATTTTCCCATAAAAGGTACTGCAAAATATTACTAATTGATGTCACATGTTTTAGGCTCTTGATTCTTTTTTAGAAGTGGTCATGGAACTCAAAAATTTCTTTTTTTCTCAGTTGTGGGTTTTAGCATCCTAAATTATTAGAGATAAAACAATCAAAACTGTATAATCAAGCTTTGTTAGACAACTCCATTAAGACTAAGCTCTCTTCATGGGAAAATTATATTGAAGCTTATTTAATTTGAGCAGTGTGAAGAGTTGAGAAATGTATCTTTTAATCCACGAAATGTAATACTCTTTAAAGATTGAGTTTCAGAAGTGTGCTGTAACTATAATGCAATGTTTTGTTAGAACTTGTTTTCAGAAGATTTTAATTTGAAAAGCATTAACATTTCTTAAACTTGGATGCATAAAACTGTAAAACTAGTCTCTCAAGTGTATGTTAGATACACACAGCTTGATTAAGAAAAATACTTAATGCTTAAATCTTCAGATTGTGCATCAATTGTATCTGAAGATAAATTACCCATTTGAAGCTACTAGCTAAGGAGTGTTTAGATGCTACACTGGATCACTGAGTATGTCATCATCTTCTGAGAACAGACTCTTGAGACAAATACATTTTTAGCTATAACCAGTGTGCAGCACAAATTCTTCCCCAGAAAGCCTCTTGGAGTTCCTACACAGACATTTCAAATTTTCTAAAAGTGAGAGCAAAATTAATATTCCAAATATTAAACAAAAGTTATTGCAAAAAATAAACATGGCAAGAGACAGGCTTGGTTCATCAGATGGCAAAGAAAAACTTAAGAAAAGCTTGTGGATTTTTTTAACTTAGTGAATTTAAGCAATGTTATCTGAACATATTTACATACCATATGTGTGGACTGGTTGGCGTGGTTGTCTGAAATTTCATTTTACAACCAGAATGCACTTTGTGCTCCTTGCATTCTTTGTCACTTCTAATATATTTGGCAATTCTTGAAATATTTGATGCTGCAAATACGACCTGTCATTTCAACAGATGGACAGATTGAATCTGTCAGACTGGTGGAATTTGCAGTAAATTCACTGCAGCACAAGTGAAACCATGAAAAGTTTTATTGTCCTAAATAGCTGAACGTAAGTCATTGCTTTTCATCAAAATACTACCTGGCATTTAAGTACAAAAGAGGAAAGTTTATTTGTAAACAGCCCGCACAATAGATTCAGTTAGAATATTTACATTAGTATAAATCAATTTTTAAGTATACAAATGAGAGCACAAGTATTTTCAATCAAAACTGAACACTTAAAAAATGTTTGGCTCTAGCAATAGTATTGAGAAAAATATGTTAAATAATGTGCTCCACAGAAAAACAAAGATTTTAGGAAGTCAAAAAACCCAATTTTTTTCTTGATACCACTTATTTTGAAAATAGAATGCTAACTATTTCTAATAAGGATAACATTCTCTTGTAAGAGAACCTTACAACAGAATCTGTTATGCAAAATTGAAAAACACCAGTGTATTCAGTAAGGGTTTAGTAGTTTGTCAAGCGCAACATTTTAGGTATATAATTGTTCTTTTCTGTCACTATCTTATCTTAAACATGCTAACCACATATTTTTTACTCTAACATAGAATAAAATATGACTGTTTTTTTGGAGCTATATTACAATAAGTGATTGTTTTATGTAGGTAGACATTTCTTTCTTCTTGGTATTGAAATTTTTGTGCTTTGTAGCTTGCCACCATTTGACTGAGCACCTTTTCCTTGTGAGGGCAAACACGTTTCAGTGCCTGTTTTGTTTTGTTTAACCTAATAGTTAACTCTATTCCTACGCCTACATTAATACTAACACTGTAACAAAATTAATTTTAATAGTCCTGTGAAGAAGACCACATAAACCAAGAACACTTATTTTCAGCAAAGGCCTGTGCTAATTTTTTATTAAGAGATACATTAAATATTGATACATCCAACCTCTGATTGAACCTTCAGAGTTGTCACATATAGGGGTAGCTGAAGATTTATTATGCTATATAAAATTAGGCGTATACAATAAGTTTCATTATAAATGACCTTTGCAGAATGGATATTGCTACAGAGAGTAGGTTCTTTTTTTGCACAACAGTAAAGGGATTCAAAAAAGCAAATATGAAAACAAAAAAGTTGGAAATCCTAAAATGAAAAATATTCTCAAAGAAAAGCCAAAATTGTTTCCTAATGAGAAAACATACTCTAGAAAGTCTGCCTTCCAGTGATGGAAAAGTCAAACTATGGTAGATGAAAGACAAACATATTTTAGCAATACTTTTTTGATATGTTACAGGTAAGAATACTACAAAATGATGAGACGATAACTCTTAGCAACTTAGATAATATATCAAGAAGTGCTTGTAAAGGTTTATTAAAAAGCTCACTACAAAAACATTTCTCTTGAGTATATAATGTGTAAGTTAATGGAACAGTAAGGTGCCTTGGTAGAAGTAAACATATATTAAGTAGTAAGGAATGATATATAATGATGGAAAGGTTAATCTATTTGTAGTGTGTTTAGAACATTACCTATTCTTATCTTTGCCTTTTCTGTTGCTCTAAATACACAGCTGAAAGACCAAAAGATAATTGTTCATCAGCACAGGCAGCCTTCAGCAGACAATCAGAATGTGCTTACAGCTGAAGAAACTCACTTGTGTAATGTCTTTCTCACTTTTAAATCTGATTTCACAGAAGTTGAAAGGAAGGTGTGTCAAAACTTCAACACAGCTCAGCCACAGAATAGGAGTGACAAAAGATCTCATAACAAAGCTTTCAGATGTAACATGCAAAGTATTTTGAAAAAGAGGCTGTGTGTGAAGCCTAAATAAATTTTAATTTGGAATTAATTAATGGGAAAAAAATCTCAAAGTAAAACCACAACATTTTTTTCCTGGTAAGTTCACTGTAAAAATTTCATATTACTTTTATGAACTATTGCTTAGAATTATAAAGGAAGAGATGGCATTGTGTAATTCACGTTTATATTGAGTAAAATTTATTGACTTGGCTGTCGACTTTGTTTACTTTTGAAGCACAGAAAATGTGTCAGTATGTGAGCATTTCTCTCCTTTTAATATCAAACTTGTTTTCAAGTAGATCAACAGTTGCCAGAATTTTATTAAAATATATTTAGAATAACTTATTTAGACCAGAGTACCTAAAATTAAAAATACAACTAAAACTGTCAAACTGAGATAATTTTACAAAATAGAGTTGGTGTAGGTTCCTTTCCTTTCGTAAATTGGTAATTTTGAAGGCGTTGGTAATGACTTCACAGTAAGTAATGAACAAAGGAAGTATCACTGGAATTCTGAATGGCATTGTCTACAGTCTTTGACAATCTTATGCCCAAGACTTCCACCATATCATGACAAGATAGTGGTAAATTTTCCACATAATGCTCATTATATACAGTGCAATATAATGCACTACTGCTACCTGTGGTGCATTTGGTTAAGGCATAGAAACTACTCTGAAAAGCTGTAATTTTTTTTATTTCATAAAAAAATAAAAAATGCAACTACTTGTTGTCTTACATATCAAGAGTTCTCTTATTATTATAGTGCAAGGATTCCATAATGCCAGAGTTTCATACCTCCTCAAGTTTCTCATAGTCATCTCCTTTAAGCCCTAACTCTTCCTGATCCTTGCGGCAGCTATCTGACTCCAGTTCCCACCAATCCACTCTTTTATACCTCTGTTCTTATTGGCTGCAGGTGTGGCCTGTTAACATCAGGCCTGCTCCTAATCTTTAGTAATTGGTTCAGCTGCAACTCTTCAGGGCATGAGATTACATTCTATACCACCTTCATTTACCCATACTGTATCCCCCTACAACTACTTGTTGCGTTCTGGCAACTAGATAAATGGAATAAATGTTCTAAACACTAAAGAAAACCTAATAATTTTTAACTGGGTACCAATATCAACAGAATCTAGAAAATTAGGGAAAAAAACAGTTTTAATAAATAAAACCCATAGAGCCTAGAATCATTGAATCAATGACCTCTTGTCTTCAGTACATGTAGTATGCATAGACTGCACCATCCAAGGTTATCAACTTTTGGGTAACTGTTTCATTGAGGAGGCAGGGAAAAGGAAGTGACCTGAGTGCACACCTCTTCAGGGTGATTCTTAACTTAGATTGTTTTTTTCTGCATAGTGTCTATGTAGTATAATCTGGAGTATAATGTCTCCAAATTTTCAATTGCTGTAAAGAATAAAAATTGCAAACAGTATAAATTCATTAACTTCAGTTTTCAGCTGGCCACTTTGAAACTTAATTTTTTTTTGCAGCTGACCAAAATATTATGGTTTTGGATGTGTTTTTTTAGTTTGGTTTGGCTTTTTTTTTTTTTTTGTAAACATATTTGGAACACTTCTACAGCGTTGCAATATGAGAGCTGCAGCTACGCATAAGCATCTGGAGCAACAATTTCTTGTCTTCCAGATGGGCTCTAGATACACATTGAGAGAAATTGAATGGCGTAACTGAATCATGGCAGCAGCTACCACTGCCAATGGCAGCACTGTCAACAGTATGCCCTACTTTACATTTGGAATAGAGCAGTCATTTAAGTTCTTTCTACATGTACTGCTGTAGCAATAATAAGTAGTTACACCTCTTGGATATATGAGAAGCATCTACTTTTTGTTTCTCGCAGGGAAATCTGTTTTACTCTATGGTCACTCAAATATTTAAGTGACACCAAAATATTATTATCCATTGTAAGATATCAGGATCAACAGATCTGGTTAAAAGAATAAATAAGAGATACCAGCTGAGTCAACTCTGCCTTATAAGTGAGAGTTTAGTGTCGTGAATTGCTCTTTTCTTCAATATCCTGCCACATGCCAAGTGGTATTTTCTCCTCTGATCTTTTTTTTTTTTTTTGGTATGGTCTGAGTAGTGGCAGCCAAGGAGAGTGCTGGGAAACAGTCCTTTCAAAGTATGATGCTAGAATCACAGAATGGGTAAGGTTGTAAAGAACCACAGTGGGTTATCTGGCCCAGCCTCCCTGCTCAATCATGATCACCCCAGAGCAAAGAGCACAAGCTTGTGTCTAGATGGTTCTTGAATATCTCCAGTGGGGGAGACTCCACATCTCTCTGGACAATTTGTTCCAGTGCTGGATCACCTGCACAGTAAATAAGTTCTTCCTTGTATTCTGGTGAAACTTCTGTGCCTCAGTTTCTGCCATTGCGTCTTGTCCTGTTGCTTGTATCACTGAGCAGAGTTTGGCTCCATATTCTTGACATCCTCACATTAGATACTTATAGATGTTGATGAAGTCTCCTCTCAGTCATATCCTTTCGATTGTTTTGTACATTTTACTGCTATATGAAACGTACATGTAATATCTTACAGGTATCATAATTAAAGGTACATTACTGCATGTAACAATACAGGAGTTTGAATGGTGCAAAACTTGTGGATTATTATTTTTTGCATCTCAAAGACTGATTCGTTATTTTCTTGCAGTGGTAAAGGAACTAATATCTTGCGATATAGTCACTCAAGTGAGACCTTTCTTTTTTTGAAATAGGAAGCTTTTATTCTGTCCTTACTTTTATTTTGGTTTTTATTCCTCTTATATACTTGTATAATAGATGGAGAAGGAAAGATGGAGTGGCTGTAGGGATCTGTGCACAGGACAAAATTTCCCTATATATTTTGGGGAGAAAATGATCCTATCACTGCAATGGACCTGAAAAGTCATTGCCAAGCTCTAGGTGACAGTCTTAATACAAGTGTAGTCATAGATCTATGTTCATATACATTTCTCAGTAGTGTCCCATCTTCCTACCCGGAAAAAAGTGGCATATTCTTCTCCTTCCATGAGTAGAAAAAAAGGGAAATAATTTTGAGGATATTAGGACTGCAAAGCATTTTACCAAATGCAAAGCATGTTACCAAATTCACTTGCTCCATGATGGACCTGACAGATTGTCAGTCATGGTCAAGATATGAATATAAATATTTTTGCTTTTCTGCATCCTCATTAAGAAGAAAATGGCAGCTATAATTCCAAACTTTTATATAGTCTTTCTCGTCTGTCAGTTTTTTTTTTTTTTTAATCCATGCTCCCATTTAAAACCTTCCAACATGAATGTTATGGCTATTACATATTGCAGACAAAATGGACGTATGTGAAGAATTATGTCAGAAATGCCCATACCTCTTCAATACTGCCTCTGTTCTTGGACTTTTCAATTTACTCTTCTTGAGCTCTTTGCTTTAGAAGGAAGAAGAGAATGATGGAGGTCTGGCTCAGTTTCAGTCAGCTAATTTAGTAACTAGGATGAAGAGGTGCCTATAATTCTAAAGTTTTCTCTTTTTTTCCGTTTTTTCCTTTCCTTTTGAAGTGTTAGAATTCTTTGGCAAAATTGCAACAAAATTGCCTCAATGGTAGCTGTAATCCCGTCACAACAAGATTCTGGAAACACTCCTTGTGGATTTGGGATTTAGGAAGATTAGGCTTCTTTTACTTTCTGTAACTATTTCAGAATCCTCAAAAAAAGATGAGAGAATAGCATGGAAGCTATTTCACTGTGGCATCCCACAGTCTTGTTTTACTTTCTTGGAAAGGTATACAGCAGATCACCCTTTATTTCTCTCAGATGTGTTGATTTGGGCTGTTACATTTTTGAGAAAAGTCACCATTGTCATTTACAGAGATTTTAATTAGCTATCCTCAAACGTACTTCAACAGTTAATAATCTCTTGAAGGGCTCTATTCTCATTGATTTATGTATTTATGTATTTTGTAAAAGTCTTGGGGTTTATTGGTTTGGGGTTTTTTGTAAGAAAAAAAAAAAGAATACACTTATTCACTCAATAGAGGGGAAGCTGCTACAGCAGGTGTCTCCAGACCTAGGCAGCAACAAGACTGAGCACATATTTGCAATCTGCACCTGGGCACACGTACACACTGTGCATACACATGTACGAGTGGCTGGCCACACAGATCAATGAAGGCAGAAAACACTGTGCTCACTCAAACATAAATAGCACCAAATGCCTTATGCTGTTTCTTTCTCTAACTGGCCAGGATCAAAGACAATTAGTGGCAATTATATAAATATATATATATATAGTGTGGATCCCTCCAGTAACAGGATCTTACACATTGCCTGTACAATCAGGGTATGGGTGGAAATGTGCTCTGTCACACAGTCTTATACAACTCTTGTCTTTTTCACAAAATATGAATAAGCAATATGTTAATTCCTTGCTCTTGCTAAACAAAAGGGTATACAATGTGGAATATGCATTCCTATAAGATACAACACTTCTTTCAGTGATGCACGTATTTTGCTGGTTAGGTTTGCTGTTCGCTTGTTTAATTTTAGAAAGAGGAGCTGACCAGGTCTGGACTTCAAAAGGAGTTTTTTTATCTGTTAGTCGAGTTAAGGATTGCAACATTCTTGAGCTCTTTTGGAAAGTCCAGTCTGCAATTTGAGATTTCCAGAGGCGTATATTTAACACAGATCACCTCAGTCTTATTATTTCTGTGTCAAGAGTTAAACTTCTGGAGTCTGAAGTACTTAAAATGTACACTATTAATATTAAATAGATGTTTGATTTTGTGGTTTAGCCCTGTGAAGAATAAAGGATTTTCCAAAAGTTGCACTGATTAATGCAAAACAACTACCACATTTCCTGCATTTTTGTTTAGTTTCACCACATTCTTAAGTGATGACAATATGTATGTCAAATATTTCCAGGGTGGAGTAAGCCACTTTTCCTCTACCTAAGGCATTCAAAGAGGACATATGTGCAAACAGAGCGAGTTAATTTTGTAAGTCATTGATGACAGCGTAACCACCAAGTAGCATAACAAAACAGAGCAACAAGTCAATTATATGTTGTCATCACTAATGTGTGAAAATACCTTCTTAATTCTCCCTCCTCCTCCAGGACCATGTTCTTATTTACAGCGCAGAAGATTTACTCTATAATTCAATTTGTCACTTCAGGGAATTTGTTGGAAAAAAGTAAACAGAGACAGACATTTGACATTGTCCAGAACGTGAAATAGAATAGACCTTTTTTTCATTTTACAGGAGCAAATCTTTTGTATGTACATTTTGAAGATAGAGTGGATAACAATTTTAGGTGATCTTAAGACAAGGAAAACAAGACTTTTTAGTTCAGCTTCAGCTGATTTTCAGTTTCTGTCATCAAGAAATTGGAAACTAGTGGTACCCACAAATGAATGAAGTTTACGAGGAGCAAACTGTATTTATATTAAATATTTATAGTGTGGTGACTGGATGGCTACCACTGGTTATACAATACAGAGCCTTTAACCTCTGAGTGACCAGTTCCAGTCTGACCTCAGGCTGTTATGACTGAAGGCTGCTGCCACGTGACACTTTATCGGCAGCGTGTGTGAAATGTGTATCTGCACTTAGTCCACCTTCAGGAGACTAGGTGGTGCTCCCTGTGGGGCAGGATTCAGTCATGTCAGCAGGAGAGCACAGGGAACATTGCTTTGAAGCAGCCATGCTTTTACTCCCCTGAATCAGATACATGAGAATCTGCATTTGCTTTTCTTTACATGCCTATGACACAGTGAATCTACATGTGTTACTGCTTTAAAATTTATTAACATCACATACGCACTTGGTAGTTTTCCTTCACAGATATGCTTTTATTTAAATTTAAATTCTGTAAATTTACATGCTGGGTAGTATGTATAGAGATATGAATGTTAGTGTCTGGATAACCTATATCCAGCAATAGCAAGAACATATCTAAATGTTTGTGTAAGCATACATAAGAGAAGTTCACAATAGGTAATTTTTTAACTTTTTTAATAATGAACTGCTCCTTCATATTGGAAAAAAAAAAAAAAACCAACAACCTACTTCTTAAAAAGGAAAATGTAAAAAGAACATTTTGAATACAATATTTTCTTGCTGGCAAAGTCATAGTCAGAGCCAAATTTTTTAAAGTTTAACTCTAGTAGGTAGTATTGAAGTACTTTGTGAGTTTTAACCATTTTATGCAAACCATTCCTTATCATCAAAGGGTTATCTTCTGACATTGCACGGGGATAGAACTATACAGTAAATAATGAATTGTGGGATGCAGCCAGGCTTGCAGAAAATAACTATTTGAGGGATGGTGCATGAACAGAAAGCTGTAATTTTGACAGGTGGCAAGGTGTCGTGTCACCAAGCCCTTCTAAAGCCTCATATCTCATACCTATTGATTAATGGCTCTAATTAAGGAATGAAATCAAGCATGTGAAGACAGGGGATCGCTTTAGGTCCTTGTTTGGTAGTTTTCTCTTCCTGGCGCACAACTCATCCATCTAAATATCACTGCGCTTTCATTTATTACAGTTGGATGATACCAAAAAGGAACTGGAGGAGGTGCATGCTGATTTTGTCATGGTCATGCAGGAACTTGATTTGGCAAGAGCTGAGATAAGGCAATGTGTACGAGCACCGTTTGAGTCAATGCTACAAGACCAGCCCCTTTGTTGGGGTGACTACTGAATGTTTCCTACAATTTTATTATTTTTATTTTTGAGGGTTTTTTCCCATAAAATAAGAAAATTTAGTTCTTAATACCTAGTTTTCCGCCTGCTGGTATAGACTTACTTACTTCAGGGCCAGTATTGTATATTTGAATAACATAAGATCAGGATACAGTTTTTCATATGTAAACTCGCAAATGCCCTTTATTCATACTCATTTTGTTTAAATATGTAGCTTCAAATGAAAGTTTAAAATTTAAAATCCACTGAATACTTTATTTTGGTATTATGAAAAAAATACAGATTTTTTTTCCTGATAAGCCTACTTCACTCATTAATGCTGTAATATCATCTGTATAAGAAGCCCACTTAAAACAGAGAAATGCTGACTTCCCTGTGCCTCCCCAAAATTTTTACATGCCCCAACTTAATTTCAAACACTTTAGAAACATTCATCTGCTTTTTCGAGCTGCAGGAAGTATCTAGTAGGAGCAGTAATAGGGCAAAAAATTCAGATTTTTATAAGATTTATAGCTCATGAAAATAGTAATATAGTTAGACACAAATCAAAATAATTCTAGAGTACTGAAAGATTAGAAAAGTAATTATTGAATAAGAAATAATATTTTTAAATTTTTCTCTTTCATTTTAAATACTTGATAACAAATATATTAACATCTTTCAGTTGTGTTGAAAGTTTCCTTTTGATATGTTCTAATTTCAATAACATGTATACCATTGAATTATTATCTTAGGTATTCATGTAAATTTTATTGTCAGTTTTATTAAGTACAAACTCAGGTAATGATTGGATATTTAAACCTTGGTAAACAGGGGAAAGCAATGCAAAAATATCTGTACTAACTCATTAATAAACTCAGAGTTTGGCCTGAATTTTAGCTGGTTGAATTTTAGCTCAAGAGCTAAAGTAAAAAATTCTGATCTATTTCTAGTAAAGTAATGGAAATACAACTTAATAAAATAAGTAATGGATCTGCCATGTGGCTGATGTTAACAGATTTAATACACCCAGGTATACTCTGAGAAGTGATAATTTCATATTTGGAGGTTAAAAAAAAGATTCAGTCTGTCCAAAAATTTGCACATTGGTAATCTTATGCAGATATAGTCACTTGTCTCCCAGTTCACAAATGAATGCAGATCCCACCCATTATAATGAAAATTTACTAATGACTTAATTGTATCACGCACATAAATATAAGCCAGTGTTAGATGATTTATTATTTATCTGTTTCCTTAGGATTTTACTGCTCTAATATTCAAAGCTCCAAAAAGATACACTGTGGAATGCTGATTGAAAAATACGAAGAGAATATTTTGGCTCAGGTTTAATCACAGCCATGTTGTATAATATATTTTTCATTTAGAAAAATTATGTTATGCTAAGGATCTTTACAAAATGTTTCTTTCCTTTCATTTTCTTTGTTAGCTTTTATATAATATTTTTATAAATTAATATTGTATATTGTTTCATCTCTTTTATTTATATTTTAAGATCTTCTTTTTAAGATTACAAACAGCAATAAAATCATTGCTTACTGAAGCAAGCAGACTTTGAATCCAGCTATGAACATTAGAAGGATGTTACACACTGCACACTTTTAATAATGATCATTTAGAAGATAATTTTAGCATCCACACAAGGGAAAAATGGATCTTTGATGAGTTCTTATATGACCATATGTGGTATTAGTCAGTGTGAGGTATTGCTAGCGAGCTCATTGCTTTCAAAAATCAAAGTTAAATGGTTCATCTATCATCAGAATTTGTGTCTGGGCGACTTGTCTGAACATCAGTATGATTTATGGTTTGAATTGGAGGAGTCAACCATGCATGTTTCTTAGTTTATCGTTTTATGCTGTCTTCAATTAAATGTCTATAAACACAGTGATGGCTTTATGACATTGTCCATCAATAAAGACTATCAGATTTTGCATGAGAATATGTAATTTTCAGAAAAAATAATGACCTTTTGACTTCTATGTGCCCTGTTGTACACATGATATATACGGCATGTTTAGACTTCAGTTTTTATCCCAGATCCATTTGATTTTAATCTTGCAGACTAATTAAGACAGTGGCCATATTTTATTTAACATAATTCAGATAGACTACCATCTAGGATTTTTTGATGAAACTATCAAATAGTGATATATTCTGTAATAATAGTAGGATATTACAGGTGCACATCTCTAAAAGTATTTAGAAAATATATTATTTTAATTGTACTAAAACAAATTGAAAGTGATATCAGAACAGTTTATTGCACATTGATTCAGTATTTGATTATTTTATCATTTCAAGGTTGCTTTTTTTTCCCTAAGACAAAATAATGCGTACATTAAAATTAAATTAAATCATTTTGCAAAATGGATGAATACTAAAAAAACATAGGTTCTCATTTTCTTCAGGGACATTGAATAATGATACTTTCACTCTTCATATTTATGAATTACGGTATAGTATACACAGTGGCAGCATATGGAAGTTGAATCATTTTCTGCACAGCTGTGCCCTGATATTGCTGTCAACGACTATGTATTGTAAAAAAAAATAGTATTCCAATTCTTAAGGCTATTCTGAATGTCTTTTCTATATGTTTTTATTGAAAAGTGTATATTATGTGATTTTTTTTCACATGCCATGTAGCCTGAATGCGCATAAAGTACCATTTAGCTGAAATGTAGTTAGCATATCTTCTAAGTAAAATTTAGATTGAAGAAGGAAATATTTCATATGTAAAATCCAGCTAACAGGAACATCCATGCTCCTATCATCCTTCACATTCCACCAGAGGAAATACATGAGACATGGGCGAATATGTGTCTGT
This sequence comes from Melospiza melodia melodia, assembly GCF_035770615.1. Lineage (NCBI taxonomy): Eukaryota > Metazoa > Chordata > Aves > Passeriformes > Passerellidae > Melospiza > Melospiza melodia. The sequence goes on from NC_086194.1 coordinate 143,631,597, forward strand.
TCAATGTTTCACCAGCTCAGGCTGGTGAAAATCATAAACGTAATATATGCTCATTCTGGCCTGCCTAATATTTTTCTGAGCCTTTGTGAAGATGCCTGCTGTAAATTTTTCTGTCCCATGAGGCCATGAGCTGAATTAATTTTGTGTTTGGATGCGTTCTCATAAGTTATAAGTTGGTAGACACCAGATGGTGCTAGGGAGACAAATGTCAAAAATCTGTACAAACTTAAGTCAAAGAGAAACTAAAAATGTCTGGGGTTGTGCACTTGAGTAGGTGCCTGCTGTTGGATAGGCAGATATTCCTTTTGTCATAATAATTAATATCCTGGCAAGGATATTTTCTCAGGCTGTTTCTCTCTCCTCAATGCAACTTGAATGATTCCATTTTCAATTTCCCATTATTCTTTAGCTAGGTAAGTAAAAATAAGGAGAAAAGTAATAAATGTATCACTAGGGTTCATCATTTGTTTCCATCACATGTTTGTATTTTAAGCTCTAGCTAAATGAGGTAGGATAAGCAAGTTGCTCCTGTGTAAGCTACATGCCTTGTATAACAACAAATACACTCAGAAGTTGTTCTAAAAAATTTCTCAAAAGGCTTCTATCAATGAATATATTGCATTACTTTTATGACAGTGATGGGTAGTGAAAAGATTGATATTTCTTTTGAGAAAAAAAAATAAAAGAAAAAAACCACTGGATATCTAGTTTTTATAAGACTATGAAAATGTCAAATTTGCAGCCCTTATACTCTGGAGTTTTGAGCATCTTACATGAGTCAGAATAAGTTTCTTAGTAGCTTGCATCACAGTAGTTGTGTATTATCTATGGTCCAATAGTAAGGAACCTTCATTTCAAGAAAAATATTTAATATTTTATACAGCTGTAATTCCTCTGAAATAAATATAACCTGAAAAGTAAAAGAGGCTGATTGGACAAGTGTCTTTTTCTAATTGCTATTCCACATCATCCAAGCTCTCAGAATTCCTTTCTTTGTTAAGAATATGAATCTTTCCACAGAGTGGCATATGCAGCCATTTGCACTAGAGGACTTTTTTTCCTGTAGGATATGATTACATTTAGAACAGCCCTTGATAGTTCTTGTAGCCTCTTTCCAATTTGGGTTTTCTGATACTAGCTACAATTACAGCCTCATTTTGTAGTAAAATAAAATTTCTGGCTAAATATCTAATATAATATTTAAGGATAAAATTGACTCAATCGTTTTTACTGAGTTTCTTGGTTCTTTCTTTATGTATGTGTGTGTGCTCCCTGAAAACCTGTGGATTCAGAGGAGAACATTTTTGTGGAGACAAGCTTCATAAGATGAAGTCAGCTTTCTTGTATCTCTTTGTTAGTTTTCTTGTTTGCTATCCAGGATCTAGTATGACTGCCAGAAAAACAGTTATCAGGAAAATTCATCATGTAGATGTTGGTTTCTTGTATTATTAAAATTGGATTTATTGTATCTATCACCTACTTCCAGAACACTAGTTTCTGTGTACCTGAAAAGCCCAGGTATTGTGAGCTAGTTTGGGATCCTCATATCACAGAGTTGATTAAGTAATACTGTACCCATCTTCAACTTGGTTGCAGCCCATGAACTTTCTTTCTTTCTTTCTTTCTTTAAGGCTAGACATCTAAATTTAATTACATTACATGTGGAATGTCTGTCAGTGTTGGGAATGTCAGTAGGTAGCCATATATTCTGGACATTGGGGAGCTGATATCTCAGCATATGGGCTTAATTTAAACAGACACTCGAGTAACTGTGTTTTACATTTACAAACAGCCAGTACCTGAGAACAGTCTCCTGCACAGGGAATTCTTGTATAAGTGACAGGAAGCTGTACTGTACAAGTCATCCTTGTTTTGCTCTATTAAAAAGTCAGCACTTTATAATGGAAACCACATGGTACTATGGTTGTTTTTGCTATCTTATGCACAGAAAAGAGCTGCAATATGTGCTGAAAAATGTGAACTCCTTCTCCTAGTGTATCTGCCAGCTACAAGAAGAACATATCTTAAAAAAATTTAATTACATAGAATAATTGAATGATAGTATTATAAGAAAATTCAGCTTGGAAGGGAGCTCAGAAGGTCTCTGGTCAATCAGCTACTCAAAACTCAGTTATGTTATCAGTGAGTTGTGCAGGGCTCTGCTCAGCCTGACATAGTCACTTCCAGCACTTGATCTCCTGATCCAGGTTCTCCCTTCTAAAGCTGCCTTGTTCCAAGTCAGGTCTGCTGTCTTTCTTGCTGTCACCACCCACTATTGCAAAAAGCCTGACTCCATCTTAAAAACCTCCTTCTAGCTACTGCATCCCAAAACTCTGCTGTTGATTAACTTATAAAAGAGGGAAGATCCCAGCACCAAATCCCTAAAATCTTTACTGGCCTCCAGTAAGAGGATGACCCACTAACCACACTAACCAATACACTATAAGACAAAATTTCAGCCAGCATTTATCCTTACCACAACAACTTAACTCAGATATTGTGGGAGGCAGCATTGAAAGCTTTGCTAAGGTTGATGCTAGTTACTTCTTTGTTATTATACAAGGGTTACTTAAGGGAATTGCAAAAAGTCTTTGCTGCACATTTAATCACAACTATGAAAAGAGAAACGACTTTTAGACAAACATTTAGACTTTGGCAGTTCACAGTTTGCTATTTAAAATGGACACTCAAGACTAATGGTCAATGTGGAAGACTTTTGAAGGAGACAAGCATTCAAGATAAATAACTGAAGGGAAAAGGCCTTGGTGTATAAATATTATAAATAATTTAAATGCTTTTTGTATTTTTTTTTAATTCATGATGGGGGTATTCATCTCTAAATTCACTTCTGGATTTGGGAGGCTATCTGTAGTTATCAACACATGAGGAATGTATTTGTGCTTCTCTTAAGAGACAAAATATTTAATGGAAATTAGACTGCTGTTTACTTGATCTTAAGTAGATATTTTGGTCAAGTGAATAGCTAGAAGTTCAGAACACTTCAGTTCAGTTTACTGCCTAGGTGTCCAATGAATATGAAGCTTAGACATCTAATACATGTCATTAGAAATGTGAGAACAAACTAAATGTATATAGAAATGAGTGCTAAAAAATATTTCCTTAGGATCAAACCAAATAATTTAGGAATAATATTTTAGTTATGGAGGGTGTAAAATATTTTGAAATTGATGCTCTTGTCAAGGTACTGAAAACCTGTGCATTGCCAAACAAATAATGGACACTTTATTATCTCTTCCTTATTTTTCCTGTTGTGTGCTTCCTCATTTAGTTCAACAACTTTTGAGCTTTCCATTGGATTAATGAGTGCAATGTACAACACACCAATATGAGGCTGGATGATGCTTGCTGAGATGTTTCAGCATTGATGAAATGCTAAACCTTATTGATTTGTTGTATTTTAAAATGAATTGGGAATTTTATTTACCAAAAAGATTTTATTAGAACCAAATAATTTTCAGAGTTAATCACACAATAATTAAAGATCCATATAACTGCTGGCCATGATTTGTAAGCTTATGATCCCAGTAAAAAATGGTGGTTCCCCAAGCCACATTAGAAAGATGAAGAATTGCATGAATCAAAGATTCATAAACCTAGTTATGGAGTGTCATCAGAAAATTAAGGACAGAATAAAAGATTATCTGTGATGGTTCAGAAGAAAAAGCAATGAAAGGAAGGGCAAACAGGACTATATCAAATTCATCATTTGTAGTTATGTGATGTGGGCTTATTTCTGCATCTGCTTACTATAGAGTATGCACTACAGTTCTGCCGACCAAAATTAAAAAACAAAGGCTCATAATATTGGCATGAAAGTACTTCAGTTTGGGTATGTGCTCACCAAAGGTTTATTCTCAGTTATGTTGGTTTTTGTTTCGTAGAGTTTTTTGATTGTTGTTGTTGGTTTTGTTTTTTGTTTTTATTTAAACACGGTGGTACTCTTGAGTTAGCTGGAATCCTAATGCTAATTAGTTTAGTGAAATAAGTACTAGATCATAACATGGAAAATATAATAAAAACATGTAATATAGAATATATGTAGCATTTTTCCTCTGAGTGTTTTTTTTATTGCGTGTTTATGAGCAAATAATTGTTATTTTGCCCACAGCTGAATGCAGATTTTAAAATTTCTTTTGGGTATTTGTATAAAATATGCATATATTTATAGAGGTACAGTTTTTAAAATATAACATATCTTCCTTTATTTACACTCATTTATTTTTTGAATCAAAACTGTACCTGAAAAACTGCAAATGTCCTAAAATAATTTTAATACTTTTCCAAGGTTATCTACTATTTTAGATCATAAAGATGAGAGACACTCTTGAAAAAAAGCTTTTGTCATGGTTGTACTAAAAGTTTGGAAGTTAACATATGGCTTCACTTGACTTCTTCTGATAGCTTATATTAAATTGAAAAAAAAGAAACCAAAATCCATGAATTTCCTGAATAACCCATCCTAAACTTCTGACACAAGTGAGTTAATTGATTACCATTTCTTATAAATATTTCATATTGCTACTTATGCTATGTTTGCAGAGGTTTGATCTGTAATCTTAGCTTGAGTTTTCATGCTATCGTTTGTCCCTTTTAAATGATTTTCTTATTGTATTAAATGTCACGTTCCTTTACTGAGACGTACTGTCTTTGTGAAAGAAAAGTTCAAAGTTGCATCTTTATAGTGAATGCTGAATCATTCTTGTGGAGAGAAATTATGGTATATTTAATAACAATCAAATTTTTCTTATTTCTAAACCAAAGTGCAATACAAAGATAACATAATTTGCCTTGCAAAAGTAAGATATTAATAAAACCCGATGATGATTGTAAATTAGGATGTGAACTAAGAAAGAGGACCTAACAAGTTTAAAGTACAAATTTGATAGAGGGGAACTGTAGTCATGAAAATATGTAATGCTATTAACAAGTAAAGCAGGTCATGTAAAATGTATTTTGCTTAAAAGATGTTCTTTAACTGTGGTTTGTTGACTGTGCACATATTAATTTATCCAGACCTCATTCTTCTTTTAATATAGTCATCCTTTCCAGCACAAACTTGCCCTCTAAGTTTCACTAGTTTTCTTTATTTCTTAATTCCAGTGAGGAGAATTTCTTATTTATGTGATAGCTGTTAATCACAAAGGGGGGGGTTATCAGCATGTGTGAGTCTCCTTGATTCTTCAGCTCTTTTACCAAGAACTCTATCTTTTCTGAATTGTATACATTCACTGACAGATCTCTTCACTGCCCTCCAGTTTCACAGAACTTCTGCATTGAAGTCTTAATAGCTGCTTTTTATCTACTTTCAAAAGCCTTTAAAACAGCCTACTGATAGAAGTTGTCAGATTTGTTTCAGTGGCATTTGGGCCTAACTGGGCAAAGAGATGGAAAATCTATAATTAATGTTATACCTGAGTGTGTGCTCTGTTGTTTTATAATAATGTCTACTTTATCTTTCTCCCTTTTCAAGAGAGAGAAGAGGGTGAAATATCATCCATATTACCCAAAGACAGGATTAACCAATTAGTCATACACAAATATCTGTGAACAGATGGGATGCATCTGAGACTGTTGATGGAGCTGGCTCATATCATTGCAAGGCTGTTGTCTAACCTCTTCAAAAGGTCATGAATTTTAGAGGATGTTCCCAATGACTGGGAAAAAAAACCCCAAACCCAAATGTCAGTCTTATCATGAAAAATGGCAAGAGGAAGATTCAGAGGACTATGAGCTGGTCTACCTCACCTCAGTGACTGGATAGGTGATAGAATAAATCCTTTCAGAAATAATTTTCAGAGGCATGAAAGACAAAAAGGTATTTAGGAGCAACCAGCATAGATTTAGCATGCACAAACCCTGCCAGACCACCTTTCTATGATGAGATTAGAGGAGATGAGTATGGCAAAGGGAGGGTGGTATATGCCTTGACTTTTTAGCAAGGTCTTTTACACATTTTTATAAAGTCTCATTATCATGAAACTGGTGACATATATGCTGGATAAATGGATAATGGGGTCAATGGAAAAGGGATTGGACTGCTAAGCCAAAAGAGCTGTGATAAGGGATGCAAGGTTTATCTGGTGGTCAAGTAGCAAGTGCCTTCATTTAGGGATCAGTAATGGGTCTGTTCAATGTCTGTCTGCATTAATGGCCTGGATGGTGGGACACAATAAATTCTCAGCAAATTTGTTCTTGGTACCAAACTGGGAGAAGTGGTTGATACACTGGAGGACTGCTGTACAGAAGGGCCTGGTCAGGATGGAGAAACGCATTAACAGGAACCTCCTGAAGTTCAACAGAAGCAAGTGCAAAGTCCTATGCCAGGCAAGGAGTAACCTCATGCAACAGTCAGTAGTGGCAACCAGCTAGCTGAATACAAGAGCTTTGAAAAGCTTGTGGACATGAAGTTGAATGTGATTCAGCAACAAGGTCAACTGCATTCTGAACTCTATTACTAAGAATGCTGTAAGCAGTTTCAGGGGCATCATCCTTCCACCCTCATTTGGCACTTCTGAGAGTGCATTTGAAGTGCTATGTCTGGCTTGGCTCCCTGTTCCAATAAAGACATTAGCATACTCAAGTGAGTCAAGTAGGGGGTGAGCAAGGTGGCCAAGGACCTGGAAGACATGATGGATGAGGACGGGCTGAGGAAATGAAGTTTGTTTTGCTTTGAAAAGGGAAGTTTCAAGGGAGTCCTTGCCCCTGTCTGCAACTATCTGAATGGATGGAGCCAGACTCTTGCAAAAAGTGTGCAGCTTTAGGATGTGAGGCAATGGACACAAGCTGGGACACGGGAAGTGACAACTAGATATAGGGAAAAACTGGTTTTGCCATTAAGTTTTTTAAGTCCTGAAACTGGTTGCCTTTAGAGTTTGCGGCATGTCCATCCTCAGAGGTGTCTGAAACTTGACTGGACACAGCTGTGTGTAACCTGCTGTAGTTAGAACTTCTTTAGGAACAGGGTCATATGTCCCAACCTAAATTATTCCATGTCTTAACAAGACAGGTAATTTAGTCTGGAAACTGGAGCTGCCAAAGTAATCAAGATATACACCAAAGGATGCACCAGCTTGCAAACTTTGTTGATCTATGAAAACTGAACAGACTGTAACAGCAAAAGGTGTTTGCAATAGTGGATAGTGGGAAACTATGATTTATACCAACCGCATTCAAACTGAGGTGAACATTTCTTCCAAAATAGGCATGTTTGATTAGTTAAATTTATTTGCCCCTATCTAACATCCACTCATTTGCCTTTGAAAGTACTTCAGCTTTTGGCTTTATCTGGAGTTACTATGCTCCTCAGTAATTTATCCAGAGGTCTACATGCCAGCTCAAAGGCATGTAGTCAGTCAATATGCTGAAAGTGCTATCATAATTCTGTATACATTCTCATTCCATCTTACCTGTTTACATATTCTCTCAGCCACAGAAAACAGTAGGGATACTATTTATAGACAGCAAAATATTGCCAGTTAAAGGGTACTGAAAGGAGAAAACCATCTTTCCTTTCCATGCCATAATTTGTGGCCTTTAGAAAAGGAGATGAGGTTGGCTAGTTCAGCACGTCCTGACTCCAGACACCACATTTTCCATGCCCACCTCATATGGTGAATTATAATTTAACAACACCAATTCCAGGCATCCACCATCAGCTCTTCCTCCATGTCCATTTGCTGCTTCCCTGTAAAGCTTCTGTTCTAGTAAAAGATGGGGCAACAGAAATTATTTCTTTTTCACTCTTAAAAAGATAAACCTGTTCACCCTGCTGCTCACTGTGTTCCAGTGAGATCAGGCCTTTGCTACATCTCATTTCAAGAATAAAGTTTACCTTTCTATAGATCCTGAAATACTGGCTATATTACTATACTCAGTTATCTCAGTTATTCCTTCCATCAATATGATATAGGAGTTACACTTCACAGATTGTAAGTAAAAGAGACAAGCTGTGGACACTTTCCAACCAGAATCAACTCCTTCAAACAATGAGTGATGCAGACAGCATAATCTAAATTTGCAGTTAGCTCTACTTTGAGGAGGCAATCGGACAAGGTTTTCCAGAAGTCTCTTTTTCTCTAGAAATTTATCATTTTTTCACTTGTATTGAAATACCACTCATTGCAGTGCCTTGAGTGTTCTACAGCACTACATGTCTCCAGTGCCAGTGGTCTGTTCCTCTGCCTCCTGGATCTGCCAGTGTGAATGGATGGTGACCTCCTGCTTTAGCTTTAAAGACTCCTTGGGAGCTTAATCTTCAACCAGCTCTTCCTCCAAGAATTTCTCATACTTCTATAGAAAGAAGAGTTCCTCCTATTCATTAGGTGCAGACTATGCCTTAGGTTCAGCTGTGTGTTTCAAAGGGTAGAGTATGCCATAAGGACTGTCCTGGCAATCTGTAAGACACACTGGCTGTGCAGGCAACATCACCTGATTTTTAAGATGTCAAAACCAAATTTTGTTGCAAAGTGAATCTAGCAGTCAGTGCAGCTCCAAGACTGCTCTAAAGAAGCAGTCAAAACATATGAGAAGCCAATAGAAATTGTCTCTTATAAAGAGTAGAGGAAAGATAGGAAAGACAATGATTGGAATTTACAGTATCTCAAGACATTTGAAATTTAATTGGTCATTTAGTGTTTCTTCTTGAAATATAGCTTGAGAAGACAGTAATGTGTGTGGAAAGGGGTGTAAACTGCCTGAGTTTCCATATCCTTTCTCTACAGCATTCCTTTACTCATGTGATAGCTCACTCCAAACTGAGACTACGTAGCATTGTGGACATTGAAATTGCATTAATGTCTAAAATAGATTGGGTTACTGCAGGGACTGTCTGAACTTTGAGCATAAAACATGAGTACTTTCCCCTCCTTTGCCATTGCCTCACTGCATTACCTTAAAAAAATCTGTTTATTTCTCATCTGGAAAATGGGCAATAATAAAACTGATGTACCTTACATGGCAACTGTTAATATTAATTAGCTAATGCTGTGGAGCTCATTTTTTCAGAGGTTTCCTATGGTTCAAAACAGAGGCATATACAAACAAAGGAAGAACTTGCATGTTTAAATCAGACAGTTTCCATGTTGAGAGAAACAGAAAGGATAGACATAGATTTTCTGAGATTTCAGTTTCCCTTTCTTTTGCCAGTTATATCTACATTTGGAAGACTAATGGTCTAATAATACTTGCTACTCATTTGGAAATTCAGATGAGACATTTGGGTTTCTTAAGTAGTTTTTCATTAGACTTAAGCTATCTCATAAATAAATGATGACTTAAAAAAATCTGTCTACATTTCATCTTATTATAGAAAGAAGGGCTATTACAGAAAGAAAAACCCCAGGGTGTTACTGTATTGGTCCTTCAATATGTATGTGATATTATCACGTGCTTTAAACCCACCAGTCTTTCACAAATCAATTGATTGTTCTGTTCTTTGGCCTCAGAAACACTTCATTGTATATATTTTACTAATTTTCAAGTTTTAATGTCTGTGTATATAAGAATATATATAAAAATATTTGATTATATATACAGATGTATGTATACACATCGCATGTCCATATGTGCATGTACAACATAGCTATAAAGACATACATATAAAAATTTTATCTTCTAAATTATTACATTTCTAAAAGAAAATGCGTTTTCTCGACAAGTTTATATGAGCCTGTCTGAGGTCCTACATTCTTCATCAGTGGCAGAGCATGCTGCACTGACTTTGCACCTCCATCAGCCAGATTGCATCTACCTCCAATCTGACTGAGGGACCAGTGTGGGCATATTGATAGTCTTAATTTCCTACCTGTAAAATGAAAGGCTAGTTGAACAGATAGACACATCAAAGACTATGACACAAGTAGTGATGTACATAGTAAGAACAGGTATTTATTTGACTAAACCCAAGCTCAGGATAAAATCATCACAAAGCTATGATGATTTTATCCTGTTTCTTAAAAAAAATCAACACTTATTAAACATCTTGGAGAGTCTAATTAGGCAAAGCAATTAAGCATGAACTTAACTTGAAGTCAATATACTTTACTTAACCACTTGCCTATAACTAATTATGTGGTTAAATGATTTGTTGAATTTCTAATTTAATATAAATGCATATGAAATATGGGGTTTTGTTTATTTCTTTTCAAAATACAACTTAAAGAAGAGATTGTTTGAGTTCTTAATTTCTAATTGGTTGCTTCACATTAAGATTTTGCAAGTGAAATTTAAACACCTAATTCAAAATAACAATTTTTCTTCTCCTTTAAAAATCAGATGATTTCTATCAAATATTTTTTACATCCTCCCCTGAAACATTGTCTTACATCTCATATGTAGTTTGCTTATATTTGTATTTTCTTAAGTGAAAAATCATCTTGTAGTATTTTTTCTTTCCTAGATAACTCGTCTCTTGTTATTCCCTTGTAAACTCTCTCTTAATTGCTCTGAAAAAAAAATTCTAATAGATGCAATATGCTCATTTCAGTGCTTTCTTGTTATTCATTTAAGAGCTACTCATTATTCAGAAGAAAATCCCCCAATATGGTTCTTTAAAAAGAGTGTTTTGTGAGATTAAATGAATGGTAAAGTTGTGAAAATTGCAATGTTTGCTTTTTTTTCCGGCTGTACAAAAGTAAATATTTAGAAAAACAGTCAACAGAAAAAAAAATCCATGAGGAATAGGATGGCTTTTCAGATTCACTGATGGCAGGAGTAGTGCAATGGGAAATCTATAGAGATTACATTACTAAAATCAAACAAGATTTTGAAAAGTTAAGTTTTTGCAGGCAATTGTATTCCTCAAATGTGTGTGGGGATTTTAATCACACTGAAATCATCCTAAAACCTTGATAAATTTACCTTTTGTTTACAACTTTTTCCAGCCCCGGCTTTAGGATTTTCCTTTTTTTTTTTCCCCTCACTATTTACTGCAATCAAGTGCTTTTCCTGTAATTGCTCCCATAATTTTTCCCAGAGTTGAGTCTGCAAGATGTTGCAGTAATCATTTAATCAGTAACAACACATTTTTGTATTCCTACTACATGATTAAATTAGTATAGTTTACATGTGTTACATTTAGAGAAATCACTGACTTATCAAACTAAAATAAATACTGTAATCTAATTAAATCTCTTCTGATTTTATATAATATAAAAATTCTCAAAATAAGGTCAGGATTGTCCATGTTAATTATAAATAAATGACTGTTTATAACAATTAAATTATAGCTAAACTTAACTCACAGGGAAAAAAAGGTGAAGATAGAGAAAATATCACTAACACTGTTTACAGTGATAATTTAATTTGCGTGCTTCTGGAACAATTACATTTTTTTCTTATTGTCTTATGACACGGCTCTGATCTCTTAGCAAGACCTTACCAAGACTTAAAAATAGCCCAAGTTCATTTTCAAACATCAACACAAGTTATGTTGATCAACAAAAAAAAAATCAACAAAAATTGTGTAAACAATAAATCATGAATGAAAAATTTCTGAGAAATGAAAATATATTCACTTCATTTGCGTATACATTTTATTATTTTCACATTTCTTTTATACATATTTGTTCACTGTTTGGTGACTTTTGCCTCTTGCTATCATTGATTCAGTTTCTATCAGTAATATTAAAAAGTACAAAACAACAATCTTGAAGACAATGTTCCATTCAGTTAATTTTTAATCACAGGAAGGATTTTAAATTAGGGAATTGTCAACTATAGGCTACTTGAACTTCCCTGAATTTTTTTCCTCTAACTGAAAAAAACATCAAATATTTCCAATACTTTGGAGGACTGGGGTTTTTTACCACAACTTGTGAAACAGGACCAGTTTGAACCATTTTCAGAAAAAACAGAGATTCAAGTAGATCAACAAGTAGGTCAAAAAATCTGTATGACCTCTGGTAAGGACTCGGACTCTATGCTGACAGGGTTCTAAGGAATAAAACATATTGTGCCTTCATGCCTTGGCAAACACAAGTTGAATAAACAAGTGGGGCTATTTCCTAAGTTAAAGAGCAGCCATAATTTCTTGGACATGATGAAACAGCCTTTTCAGTTAGGACAGCTATAACTGTTCTAAAAAATAGTCTTTACTTCCATCTTTTAAACATTTTACTACATGAACCTACATATACCAATGACTATGATTATATAGTCACACATCAGCTTATCTTATGTGTTGGCTTCATCTTGGCAAGCAATCTGCTGCCCACCCAGCTGCTTTTTTGCCACTCCCTTTCCTCAACAGGACAGGGTGAGAAATTAAAGCGAAGGAGAATCTAATGGGGGAAGATAAAGGCAGGGAAATCAGTTATCAGTATCACAGGCAAGATAGATTTCACATGAAGAAAATTAACCTAATTTGTTGCTAATTAAAGTGGATTTGAACAGTGAGTAACAAAAGAAAAAGATGAAAATTAAGTCTTCCCCTGCCCCTTTTTCCCAAGTTCAATTGCAATCCTTCCCCCCAGCACTTCTTCCTCCTCATCATCTGTCCACATACCCAGAGCATCACAGTGTGTGGGAAGAGGGTAGTACAACCTGTCCATAACAGTTCCTCTCTGCTTTTCCTTCCTCCTGCTTTTCCTCCTTTCCCCAGGCTGCAGCCCTGCATGAAGCATGCCAGTGAGAATCCTTTCCACCAGGCTGCAGTCCTTCAGGAAAAAATCTGCTCTACGGTGGGTTGTCCACAGGCTGCAGTGTGGATATGGACATGGTCCTCTCCACAAACTACAGGGAAATGCCTTCTCCACTGTGGTCTTGTTAATGACCTACAGGTGGATGTCTGCTCCAGCTCCTGGAGCACATCTCTTTTGCCCTCATCCTTCTCTGAGCTGGGTGATCATGCACAGTTTAAGGGGCATTTGTTTGTTTATTTGTTTGTTTGTTTTCCCCCTCTTTAGCTTGTCCAGTATATTTCCCTTTCTAAAATATGTTTTCTCAGAGGCACCACCAGCATTTCTGATGGGCTCAACTGTGCCCTGGGGTGGATTCATTGGGACAGTCTGGATGCAGCTGTATCCCAGCATAGCCCTGGCCTCCCCTCACAGAGGCCTCCCTACCAAGACTCTTGCCCCAGAAACCCAATACACCTCAAAGGTTCTAGAAATTGAACTGCCACAACTCTTCAAAGATTTCAGTGTTAATTTTGATCCAACTGAAAATTCTATGCATCACTTTCACCACCTTATATGACAAAACTTTCAAGGCACAAATTTTGTAGGATTTATTTGTCTTGATCACAGTGAAGAGTTGCTATTTGGTTTTTGTACTACTAACATTGTCTGTGATTACTGTCATCAAGACGTAGTTCTCACCTGGTTTGAGTAGGTTCATATGAACTATTTAAATTGCCCTGTAAAAATTCCCCCACTGACAGATTTTTTTTTTTAATAAGACCATAATTTGTTCATAAATCTAAGTGTCAGAAGTTCTCAGCAATCAGTGCATTGCTTAGTAGGAATGATAAGTACCAAACTCCAAGTGATCAGGGTCACTTGGTTTGTTCGCCCTGGAGATGAGGTGAATGAGGGGAGACCTCATTACAGTCTTCAAAATCCTCACGAGGAGAAGCAGAAGGACCAGTACTGATCTCTTTCTTCACTCTCATGACCCGTGAAAGGATTCAAAGAAATGGCATAAAGCTCAGTCAGGGGAGGTTTAGGCTGATTTCAGAAGAAGGTTTTTCATGGGAGGCATTGTTAGGTGCTGGAACAAGTTCCCCAGGGAAGTGGTCACAGAGCCAAACCTGACAGAGTTCATGAAGTGTTTGGACAATGCTGTCAGGCGCAGGGTGTGACTCTTGGGTTGTCCTGTGCAGGGGCAGGAGTTGGACCTGATAATCCTGATAGGTCCCTTCCAACTCAGCATATTCTGTGATTCTGTGATTGATTCTGTAATTCTGTGATTCTTTAACCATTTCACCAGAATATTTACCTTTAAACCACCAGTTTCAAAACCTTTCTTGTTTGGAAATATGAATGGATTTGGTTTAGCTGTACCGATAGTCCTACTCAATAACTTTTTTATTGGTCTTCAGTATTTTGAAATAGCTTTGCTAGAAATTTTCATGTTCTAGCTCAGTGAATTGTATATTGTTTCTAGTAATTTATCAATGCTTGACTGTTTAGCCCACATGCACTCAACTGGTAGGCCCACTAATCTGCATGTGTAACGTCCTAAGAGTTCCTTCTTCCTCCTCCTTGCACAGTGGCAGCCTCAGAAAAAGTATTTATGAAGAAGATAGGTAGCATCACAAATATTCATGGTTTTATGTTAAACATTACCTTATTTTATATATATACATATATATATATATATGTGCAACAAGTCAATTTATGACATGCACTATAGTGAGAAGAAGAGTAAACAATTTAAATTCCTATTTGATTGTAAATAATGGTTAATTATGATGATATAAGATTCACTTTCTGAGACTAATTACTAAATATAATTATGGTCATAATATTAGACTCAGCTGTAATAGCTGAGACATTGTTTTCTCTGTTGCACCAACACAATCTATATTTCTGTTTACCCATTGAAAAGCTTGGCAGACCTGTCAAGCACTCAAACCTGTGACCTGGCCGTATTAAATTTATTTCCATAATCTTAGTTCATGCTGTGTGTAATTTTACATGCAAGAGGTTTCCCATAATATCATATGATATGACGTATCATACCAGCAGATATATTCATCAGTATTTCTGTGCCTCTGTATAGTACATACTAATACCCATGGTGAAACAAGTTCATTATCTGTGTTAATAACTGCAGAATTGCAAGTATGCCCATTAAATCATAATTGGTGTTATATACTAGGTACCATTTAAAAAAGTTTAAACTCCAGCAAAAGGTTGTGTTTAAGTAAGAAAAGTATCTTGCATAGGTCAAAATCCTTTCTGAATTTTCAATCTTCTTTTGCTGGTCCAAAATGCTGAGCACAATCTTGATTTATGTTAACAACAGATTTGAAATTCAGAAAAAATGTAGTGAAAAATTCTCAAATATGTAGGGAACTGGTGACACTTTGTTAAGGGAAGAGGAGAGGTGATATTGTTGTATATTGAAATCTGTAGTGGGAGGAAAGAATGATTTGAAAAGGAAATAAAGCTAAGGTCATTTAGCTAAGGTAAAAAATCTAATAGATATTGACTAACACGAATAAGTTTATACTGACTAACACAAGTCTGTTCCAGACATAGCAAAGAAATATCTTTATCAATTCTTCTGCCTGTAGCTTTTCCAAAGGCTTTATCTTTCTCTCACTAATCTCTTCAAAGCTGCCCTTCGGATTTTTGTCTACGTAGCTTTTATAATTTCTGCCTGTTATTTCTTTCCTGTTTCCTGTTTCCCCATGGTTTGACTCATCTCTGTGTTATATTTTTTATGGAATGGCTATGAACTACTTAGCATTGCATAAGATTAGGTTGAAAATTTTATACACAAGCATTGACATTCTGTAGAAAGTTATATTATTATAGTCTAGTGTAAAACTTTCTTATGTATGCATGAAAATATATATAAACTCCATGGCTGCCTCTGGGCTTACCTATGAATATATGTGAATTCCTTTACCTTCTATCAAATTTTAATATAGCCCAATTTTTTCCTTTTACTTTATTTCATCTCCATAAGGTAATAATAATTCCCATAATCACTTTACATCAAGGCTTCTCTTTAACTGTCCGTGTTTTTTGGCAAAAACAATGTATCTCTTAGATTGAAAAATTATCCATACAAGGCTAATTTTCTAAATCAAATTACAAGATAATGCTGTATTTTTTTCTTGTCAAATAACTCAAATTTTTAATATCTCTGTGAAAGTATTCATTTGCTTACATCAAGGTTATTCTGATAAAAAAGTATATGAAAGAAGAAGGGAGTTTTTTTGCTTGCTTTTCTAAGATAGAGAAACTATAGCAAAACAATTGGTTTTGTTTGCCTACAAATTGTGTTAAAGTGAGATCCTATACTGGGCTCCAGGTCATACTGGTCACCTCATGGGTGCTTCCAGCTTGAGGCAGAACCCATTTAAAAGAGGTGTGGACAAAGAAAAAATGCTAAGCAGATTAAGAAGCTAAGGGTCCTGTTTAAATTTTTTTTTATATTTGATCCCAGTTGAAACTAGTGAGGTTAATTGCCATCTTAAGGCAGCTGGGATTTCATATTTTGTATTTTGCTAAAATTTATAATTGAAATAAAATTACTCCTGAACTTCCTAATGATGAATTACTAAAAGATAAGTAAATCCTTATACACACATAATTAGATTATAAATTTTGGGCTGGATATCTTGGGCTGGATATTTTGGGCTGCATTTATACAGCAAAATATACATTTATACAGCAAATACAACAGAGTTGTATAAGAGAATCATAATCCTGAATGAGGTACTATTGTAATATATATTTATATTGGACGGCTGATCTAAGTTTTCCTTTACTTATATGAATATATATTATGATTTCCTAATACATGTCTACTACTTAAATACTAAAACTGTTCTGTACTACCTTACAATTTTCACAAGATTTTTATATTGATGAATGAATCGTTCTTATTGCTCAAGATTTCTTTTCAGTGCAGCTTGGTCTAAAGGTAACAGCTCCCATTTCACAATACAGAAATGAGGGCCAAAAAAAAAGTGAAAGAACTGACTTCATTCTACAGTATGCAATCACTAACATAAAACCTAGAAATTCTTAATGTATTTAATTTTGGCATGTAATTGTCAACACAATATAAATAGAAACACATGTAAACATATGGATATGTATACACTAAAGATTTAAAAATCTTTTTATAAATATTTATATGAATATGAAATTTTAAGTGACTTTTTGGCAGGAAAAATTGATTTATAGAACACAAAATGACAGAATGGTTTGGGGTGGAAAGGACCTTAAGGATCATCTTATGTTCCAGCTCTCCTGCCGTGGTCAGAGGCACCTTCCACTAGACCAGGTTGATCCGAGGCCTTTTCAGCCTGGCCTTGAACTCTTCCAGGGATGAGGCATCTGCATCTCCTCTGAGCGACCTGTTCCAGTGCCTTTCCAACCTCAAAGGAAAGCATCTTTTCCTCACATGTTACCTAAAACTAACCTATTTCAGCTTAAGGCCATTCCTCCTTATCATATCACTCACTACATGCCTGGCAAAAAAATCCCTCTCCAGCTGTCTTGAAGGGCCCTTTTGTCCTGGAAGGCTCCTGGAAGGCTTTCCCAGAGCCTTCTCTTCTCCGGGCTGAACAGCCCCAGCTCTCTCAGCCTCCTTAGGAGAGGCCCCAGCTCTCTGATCATCTTCGTGGCCCTTCTGTACACTTGTGCCAAAGGGCCCACGTCCTTCCTATTTTGGGGGACCCAGAAATGGAGTACCCCATGTGGGGTCTCATGAGAGCAGGGGGAGAATCCCCTCCCTTGACCTGCTGGCCTTGCTTCTTTTGGCGCAGCCCAGGACACGGCCGGCTTCCTGGGCCGCACGCGTACATTGCTGGAATGCACTCTGGTGTAAATCACCTACAAAAATATTCTATAAATCTTCCACTTCCACCTTCTTCCCTTCCATTATTTCAGTCAAAAAGTTGTCAAGGATAATTGAACAATATATTTAGTAATCTTGTAGTTCAGCTTTGAAAATATGAGTCAAGTAATTCTGCTGAAGACCCTCTTATAGACATATGCCTCAGAAGATAGGCATGTGGCTTACTTTGTATGAAAGCAAAGGTGTTAAATCATGCTCTGAAATTCAATTGCTATTAACTAAAATGTTATTTTTCTTTATAAATTATTTTAATATTTATGTTTTAAGCTATTTGATACATTACTTCATCACTTTCGACTTTTCCAGTAGAGTTGTTCATCATGTGCAATTGTCCTACATTTCAGATCAAAACTGACTATCAAATTAGAAAATGAAAGCAACTTGTTCAGTATCTCATATGTGCTTGAGATCACTTCCAATCTTCTGTCTGCCTGAATGTAATTTTGGCTGTTGCAAAAATGTACCTTTTTCAAATGCACCCACAGTACTAAATCAGCCATGTTAATCATACTGCTGTGTTTACAGCTCCTCTATTTTAATGCCATTTCTGAACTTATGAAAAATTACTTTTTAGCTACCTTTACAGTACTGATTAGTACTGAGATAAGAGATACCCAGAGAATCTCTTGAAAAATAATGACAGAGACTGTTACTTCCTTATTAAAAAATCCCTATTCCCTTTTATGTTAATAATTATTTATGTAAATATTAAAATATTTAATAAATAGATTTATTATTATATAATAATAAAACCTTACTTTTAACAAGTTATAAAATGTATGACATGAGCTATTTTTCTTCATGGGTCATCACTAGTAATGCCTTTTTTTGTTTTTACTGGTTCTGCTCGTTTATACATGTTTTTTGATCAGTATGACACTAACACACACTTAGCCTACTTATCACATTTCCTTTTTAAAATATTGGAAAACTCTTTTCCGTTCTTTTTTCCTAGTCTTCTGGAAGCTTCCTCACAATTTTGAGGTTGATTTGTGATAATGATTAATTGATAATTAGATTAATTATTTAGAAGGATCCTCAAAAAAAATCTCAAAAATTTCCTTAAGTAAAAGCTGTCCAATCCTGATAATTACTAAAATTCAACTTCAGTAACTGTCATCTAACATAGTTGTAACAGATGGAACAGAAAGAATTTTCTTGGCATGCTAAATTAGAGTTACGTAATTTTGCTTCCAACAATAGTAACATGTAGAAAGTGTAGGTCTTTTATATCTTATCCAGACAGTTCTCTCTCATTATTTTCTTATAATTAAAATATTTCCTATGTGGCATTTTTAACATTTGTTTCATCCTGGTGTACTAAAATATTTTCTAGTATTGACAGAAAGAGGGAAGTAAGTATTGAAATTCTTTTTTCCTTTTGATGTATTTTGGTTTGTATGTGTAAAAGTGCTGCCAGCAGCAGGGAGGCCACAGGAATTGTCCAGTGTTGGATGTGCTGATTCCAGCCAGCCCCTGCAGACTCACTGCACATCCCTAAGCCCATCAGCCAAGCTGAAAATGTCTTCTGCTAAAAGATGTTTAAGAAAGGGCAGAACCATTGAGCTGTTGGAGAGGTGAGGTGGAGGGATGGAGGGATGGAGGGAAGGAAGGAAGTGTCGGAAGGAAGGAAGGAAGGAAGGAAGGAAGGAAGGAAGGAAGGAAGGAAGGAAGGAAGGAAGGAAGGAAGGAAGGAAGGAAGGAAGGAAGGAAGGAAGGAAGTGTCGGAAGGAAGGAAGGAAGTGTCGGAAGGAAGTGTCGGAAGGAAGGAAGGAAGGAAGGAAGGAAGGAAGGAAGGAAGGAAGGAAGGAAGGAAGGAAGGAAGGAAGGAAGGAAGGAAGGAAGGAAGGAAGGAAGGAAGGAAGGAAGGAAGGAAGGAAGGAAGGAAGGAAGGAAGGAAGGAAGGAAGTGTCGGAAGGAAGGAAGGAAGGAAGGAAGGAAGGAAGGAAGGAAGGAAGGAAGGAAGGAAGGAAGGAAGGAAGGAAGGAAGGAAGGAAGGAAGGAAGTGTCGGAAGGAAGTGTCGGAAGGAAGTGTCGGAAGGAAGTGTCGGAAGGAAGGAAGGAAGGAAGGAAGGAAGGAAGGAAGGAAGGAAGGAAGGAAGGAAGGAAGGAAGGAAGGAAGGAAGGAAGGAAGGAAGGAAGGAAGGAAGGAAGGAAGGAAGGAAGGAAGGAAGGAAGTGTCGGAAGGAAGTGTCGGAAGGAAGGAAGTGTTGGAAGGAAGTGTCGGAAGGAAGTGTCGGAAGGAAGTGTCGGAAGTGTCGGAAGTGTCGGAAGTGTCGGAAGTGTCGGAAGGAAGGAAGGAAGGAAGGAAGGAAGGAAGGAAGGAAGGAAGGAAGGAAGGAAGGAAGGAAGGAAGGAAGGAAGGAAGGAAGGAAGGAAGGAAGTGTCGGAAGGAAGGAAGGGAGGGAGGGACATGGAGGTGGTTCAGCTGCTAGAGAAGTTATCTACTGCAATGCCTAGTGGAGGACCCCATGCTGAAGCAGACGGATATTTCCTGAAGGAAGTTTGGCTTGTGGGTAGCCCATACTGCAGCAGATTTTGTTATGAAGGAGTCTGTGGAGAGGACTCATACCAGACTGACACAATAGTGTGAGGAGGAATGACCAGTAGAGAGAAGCCATTAGGTACTGACTGTAACCCTCTAATTCTCACTCCTGTTATATTGCTTGTTGGACATATCCTGGAGTTAGCAGTGAAGCAACAAATTGAGCCCGGAGGCAGAAAGGTGCTGTTTTCATGTTTTTCTTGTTTGCCATTATGGAAATATATTGTAATTATCTATTAATAATTTTCCCAAAATGTGGAGAGCCTGGTTCATGCATGGCTTAAAGAAAGAGGCCATGAAGGTATAGAGCTGAGGGAAAAGTAAAAGGTAGAGATAAAGCAGCATTTCCCAGGCTTGATTCTATAAATAATTAGGCTCTCTCAAGCAATTCTATAAACAGTAAGATTCTCAGACAGTCTTCTCATAACAGTCATTGGCTGCTCTGGGAACAGATATGAAGGTTTTGAGAACTTTCCATATCACAGTGAGAACACTAATTTTGGTTTCAATAAACAACCATGGGTATTGTAAACAGAAGGAGGGGTTAGAGTTTTCTCTGTAACCTATCGTGAGCTCGGATTTGGCAATATGCATGAAGTTAATTAACACTGTTATATAAAGTGGCTGATTTAATCAATAAATCGGAGTTGATGCTGATCAACAAAGATGGGTTGGCTCCCTTCGCTTTCAACACCTTAATTGAGTCTGTTTTGTCTTAGACAGTAGTTGGTAAGTTATCTCTGTTTTTTTTCTTCAAATTATTTCTCATTGCTTTTATTTTTCTATTTTCTCCCGGGTCCTGTTGAGAGGGAGAGTGAGTGGGCAGCTGGGTGGGAGTTCAGCTGTTTCTCAAGATAAGCTCACCACAATTATGTCATCTTAGGAAAATAGATCTATTATGGTGGCATGTACTGGATACATTAATATATATATTCTGTATAAGAACTTACTTAATTTTAAGTAAATTTGGGTAAAATGTCTTATGTATTTAAAATTTGAATTATCTGGACTTTGTATTTTACTCTAAAACCTATACATGATGGTTGCATAAATTTCAAGGTCTTGACTGATAATACCAGTATATGCTTTTTGTTTTCCAATATCAGTGAAAAAATTAAATGTATTAAGTTTAAAGGTTGAATTATTAAAACACAATTTTCAGAGAAAAGAAGACTACTCTAAAATGCTTACAGGTTGAGTTGTGAGTACATTCTGAACAGTGTGAGATGATGAAAATATGAAGATTTCTGCAAATAAAGTAATGACTTTGAGGAAAAAAACGCTGTTTTTAATTCATTATATCATATGCCTTGATATTTGTTGTGTCAACTGAGTACTGAATGTGTTTTCAAGCTGTCCTTTGTGATGTTAGCACACAGTCAGTTTGCCAGGCAAGAGGGAGTATTTCAGCTAAACCTGGCTGAAATTTTTCTATAATTTGTAAAAGGAATATCTTCAATATTCAGAAGTTTACAATCAGGAAAAAAAAAAAAAAAAATAGTGCATATTTTTCAATTATTGGGTTACATTTTCCTTACTTTAGGAAATTAGCTTGACGGTGATATCCTAAGTCATAACATCACTCCTTGATGTTGCAGACATATCTTAAAAAACAGCTAAAAAACTAAGTAAACTACGTCTTTAAAGTACATGGTTTATTTTTCCTGCTACTCCTACCTTTAATTAGAAATTTGCTTAGGATTTTCATTAAAATTAAATATTTCTGTGATTCAATAAATTTTTTAGGAAAATAGCGTCCTGACATACTGGAGTCTTCAGATACATTAGATGCAACTCTACTCCTTTGTGTTAATTTAAAATACAGCAAGGAGTCTGTATTACTCATCTGAGTAAAAGCAAAAGTAGAAACTATAGTCAGGAAGTTGTATAAAAAATTAGCCCCTTTTACCTAGTCTTAAAGAATACTTTTCCTACATTTTTAATTTTAAATGTGAGCTACAAAATTTTACAACTCTGAATAGCTAATAGACTCTATGCCAATAGCCCAATTTAAAGACATAAGAAATCACAATCAGGTAATAAATAAAAAAATAGGAATTTGATGTTTATCTTCCAAATAAAACATAGACTGCTATGCATATGATACAAATTTCAAATGTTTGGTTTATTTTTTTAATGAAGATAAAGTGTAGAAGGTGAACTATATAAAAAAAAGTAAACAAAAAGAATGTAATCTCTATGCATCAAGTGCAAATAAAATATAAATAAATAGGAGTTTTAAACTAGGGCTATCTGAATTACAATGTACATAAGACTTAGAAATAAAAGAATGAATTTCAGAGTTTAAAAAAAAATATTTAGATTTAAGGTGGAATGGAGCTATCCAGAACTGACACCGAAAATTATAGAAAACTTGGAATTTAAACTGCTAATTAACCTGGGAACTTAACCTAACAATTTGGGTTCAACTCCAATTTTGCACTGGATTAAATAAAAGTTTTAATAAGAAAAGGACAAAGTCATAACAGAATGAGACAGTGTTGAGTAATTTAATAATATACAGCAAATAAATTACTTGTAAAATTGCTCCATAAGACTCCATGACTTGATAAAAATGTGGAACCTTGGAAGAAAGGCAAATCATGAAATAGTGAATAGTCACAGAATGCATCATGGCGGTAAAGGTTTGCGTTTAAGAGACAAGGAGGGAAGGGATCTGCATAATGCAAATGCAAGGCCTGTGCAGAGGAGGGGCAGAGAATAATGAGGAAGCCAATGACATTTGCAAGCTTGAGCAGTTGCAAGGGCCAAGGCTCTTCCTGCTGTTTGAAGGAATGAGCAGGAAAGGAGTTTCTGAAGTGTGTGTGTGAGTGTGTGAGTGTGTGTGTGTGCTCAGAAAGAAATATATACTCTCTCTGATTTAAGGAAGAATTCAGTGCTTGAATTTTGCAATTTGGTCTTTCTATATGCTAATCATAATGTAGATAACATACAAAGATTATCAATATCTAAGCAGAACTATAAGTTGACACCTGTGATTTATTATTGAGTAGGATTATTTGCGATGTTTATGGTTTTTTATAAATTTTTTAATAGCTAATTTTTTTAGTTCCCTCCACTCACACAAGATTATATATATTGGCTTGAAGATACCTTGGAAGGAAATTTTGTCAAAAGAACTGGTAAAAGCATAAGGAAAATATTAGACCTAGTTTTCAGTAATTTAAATTTCTAATATTTGATTTTTAAATGATGAAACATCCAATAACCCAAATGACCCTACACAAACACATACATGGAATAAATTACTTCAAATGAAAGCACAAAAATTATTTGTTCAGCTGCTCTAGTGGCTGGAAGGTTAGGAACAAAAGCTATTATTGTTCCGTGTATTTTTTCACAGGAAATAGACAGTGGCAAACATACAGTAGTTCAACACATGAGATCAGAGACACAGTTTTTATAGTAAACTAAAACCAGATGTTGGAGGGACTCAAGACCTTTACAGAAATTATTACTTATGTTTGCCTTAGAAAGCAAAGAAAGTTTACAGAGAGTCATGTACCTGATTAAGAAAAAGACAGGTTTCAAAAGCTATTCATTCAAGGAAAAATATTTGCCATACAGACTGTTTTATATATAGCAGTTAGTTATGTACATAGGATTTAAATTTTACTTTCATTTGGTTTTTGAATGAGTATGCTAACTTCTTCATACTACTAAACAACTTTAGAAATAAGAAGAAAGTTAAATATTTTTAAACTAAATACCAGAAATGTGCAGTAAGCCCTTGGAGTTTAAGTTCTGTCATTAATGGATACAGAATTAGGCATTAAAGAATATTTATCAGAGAAAAAATTGAATGTATGGTACTATATAGGTAGTATATAGCTTTTCAGGTAGCATGAAATCTTTCTCTGGTTAAGTATTAATGATTTGATATCACTGGATTAACTGGTCTAATAGGAATTTGATGGTATAGTCAAAAATAAGGTCTAAGTGCTACATCTTGTAGATTTCTTGCAAATAGGCACTTAAGTAAAAAAAAAAGGGCAAGACTACAGCATGTTGGAGACCAAGGTTTATCTGCCATAGGGCACAGATCTATGGGAAATGAAACACTACTTCTAGCACCTCCAAAACTAATTGTTTTCTTGGTTTTTTCAGACCATCTTTTGCAGACATTGTAGACTAGAACTTTTCCTAAAAAAATGTTTTATTTCCTAGCAAGGATTATATTTTATTATTTCTCTGTTGTTTTTTTTCACAAGGTTGGGTTTAAATAGGTTTTAGAAAATTAGGTACTCATCTTAATTGTAGTCCTTTATTTAGTCCATTACGTCTGGAGCTTTAGAGTCTTGAAATTGTGGAGTTGTGTAATCCTGCTATTTTGGAGACATGACTGTAGGTAATATGTAATGAGTAATAGGAAGCATTGTGAGAGCCTCTAATATCGGAGAAATTGTTGAAGGATATAGCAACTGTCAAAGAGAAGTTTGCGTCATTCTATTTTAACTCATAACTGGAAATCTGTTAGTATTTTTCAAAGCTTCATGGACATTAAGTATAAAAATTAAATGCATTACAAGTAAAACAAAAATGACCTTACTATAATACCAATAATTGAATGAAATTATAATAATTATAATTCATATGAATATACAAAGAATATTTGTAAGCAATCAGAGAAAAAATAACCTGAATCTAAAGTTTCTTTAAGTTGCTTATTAGAACTTCATCCTGTTAAATACTGCGAAGTGGAACTTCCTTGAGCAGAATTTGTGGAATTTCCTTTACCCAATACCCACTTGCAGGTGCAATCTGGTGCAAACTCTAATAGAAAAAAGCAATGTCTTTACATCTTCCCAACAAAGTTTCAAGTATGTGGTTTGAATTTAAATTGCAAATAAGTATATAACCTTGTCTAAAATTCAGATCTTAGCAAAACCAGGAAAGCATGGACAAGACTGTACAAAATGGATCAAATAGAATGCCCTTCATCTTCTGTGGTTATGCTTAGACAATAAGTACTCTTGGTAACATTTTATCCTGTCTGTTTGATTAAATACTTAAATTGTGTAAATATGCAGATACTATTTTTAATGATCTTAAATGCTTAAACATTTGATAGTAATAAATTCACATTATATTCTAGTTTTAAAAATTCTTGCTATATTTCTGTAGGGAAAAAAATATAATGAATTTTTATTCAATTAAAGTTAATTTATGGCATTCTGCAGTTTGATTTACACTCTGTACTGTCCATAATAAGGTAATATACTGTAATTAACCTTATCTTAGATAATTTAAACTTGTTTTTCTGAATTGGCTTTTTGAAAATTTCTTGCAGTGATAGTCTACTGAAACATAGAGGTTGAAACTGAAGACACAGATATATGTCCTCAGTTTCAACCTCTATGTTTATAGATTCATGTCCTCAGAGAAGAGGAAGATACTGCTTGCATACAAAGGTGTGTATGATAGCACCTGTTGTTCTTGGATCTACACATTTTCCTTCTTCTTACATTGTTATACTGAATATGAACCAAATAGACAATGTTAGAATTCATGGGATGAGCTAATAATTTAATATTCCATTGAGATTTAATGGAAACATCACACAGCTGTCTTTAAATGCTTTTGCATTTAAGGGTTCAGAACAGGCTGAAACTGGAGGAAATGTTCTGAGCTAGATGAACAAAGTACATATCCAAATGTACAATCCAAATCTTTTGATCCTGGTGTAGACTCAAATGGGCAATTGTAAGAAAAAAGAATTTCCTGTCTGGCTTCTACTAGGAAGGTGTAAACATCACAAGTTAAGCTACAGTGATAAACAGTGTTTCTAATTTGCATTCTTGCTGATCATTTCAAAGAGATAAATGATCAAAGAAACTGGCCTACCCTCCTGTACCTAGAGATGACTCTTCCAGCTCAGGATTAAATGTAGTTTCATGGTGATTGTTTTCCAACACAACTACACAGAATTGGCAAATGCTGCTTATTGTTACTTTTCATCTTATATTATATTAGAGAAATAAATATATGATGGCCAACATTAAAGTAAAGCAACTAAAAATTCTACTCTCACTGTTAGTGAAGTAGAGCAACAATTAATTTTATAGCTAGTATGTTAAGTACAAAAAGTCTGCCGCTGAGGTAATAAGGATGTGTTACACCAAGAATCGCTATAAGACATCCATAAAGCTCTGATGTGGATGATTTTCAAGACATTTTGTAAAGTAAATTTAGCAACAGTGAAATTTGCAAGCTACCCCAATGTAAAAAAAGATGTAGATGTAATCTTAACTAGTGATATAAGGTATATTATCTGCATTAGAAGATAAAATGCCAGCAGGTGTAGTTCAAAATCTCAAATGTACTTTTGTCTGTTTAAGGATAAACCACGTTTAAGAGTAGTATTGCAGAAGGAACTGTTCTCTTAGAAATAGATTGATTTGGTATATATTACTTATTTTGCCTCTACTAGCCAAAAGGATTGTAAGTGAGCATGAGGCAAACATTTTGGACATTTTCTCGTTATCCTTACATTATATTGGTGATAAAAATATATTGCACTGACATATATTTTTAATGAGCAGTCGTATAGTATTTTATATGGTAATTTTCAGATTTCTGTAAGACTGGAAAAATGCTTTTGCAATGCCCTTATGCTAAGAACAATGAAAGTTTGCACAGCAAAATGACCTTGAGTTTACCTGGATCAACACTTGGTCAATTCAGGTAAGCGGTCGATGCAGGTAAGGGTTAACGGGGCTGTGCAGGAATGAGGACAGCATCTGATGAGCAGTGGATGCAGAAGAAGGGCATTACTGCCTCCATTTCCTTCTTCTGCTTGCCAATACCCCTAATATAGTCACCAGAGCTCGCTTCCCTACCCCTCTACAATTTTCTTTGTTTCACAGGAATGATCCACATTCTCACTTTCTCCCATACTGCCCTAGCCTTTTGATGATAAAAGCTTGTCTTAACTATGCTTCTGGGGAACCCAAGCCAACTCTTTTCATAGAAGGACAAATAAAATCAAAAGAAAATCACTTCTGTAATAGTAAATAGGATTAGTTCAGTTAGCATTGAAGGTATTAAAAATAATAATTTTTTTTTTGAAAATGGGAAACAGCAAATAAAGTTAAAAATTGCTAATTTTTGTTATTTTACTGTGATGTTGTTTATATTTGTAGTGTATTAAGAGGCATAGCCCTTCATAAACATCAATTTAATATTATATTTCCTAGTATTGTAGCATAAAATAGAGAAGTCATTATCTCATGGTAACATGTTATTCTGTTTAATGGAATTGAAAGATTCATTGATATTGAGTTCTGCTGTAAAAGGTACATCTTCTCAGCTCTAGATATCTATGTTCTATCTAAAACTAAAAATTAGAAATGCAAAACACTTGTTTCCATAAAAATCAAAATAAATTATTGTAAAATTGTGTTTACATGTCCTTAGCATACACACTCATCCACACATGTTGTCCAGTTAAATATTTTTCCAATAGACACTTCACAAGACTCTCCAAGGCCTCTTTTGACTTTAACAAGTTTTAGATCAGTTCTGATAATGTCACATGTCCTTAAATTCTTGCAGTAATAGCTGTCTCCACAAACAATTTTCTTACATTACAGAAGCATATTTTGCTGCATATGTTGTATAAATGTATCTTCTATCATTTATATTTGTATTTAAAAATATATTAAATTCTACTAGCCTTGAGATGCTACACTTCTAGCTTTTTTAATAAATACCTATGCTGGGAAAGAACTGCACTTCAATAACCTGTGTAAACATATTGCATATTATTAGACCTTAAAATTACATGTTTGACAGATAGCACACAGGTTCTCAGGGGTATTATTGCAATCTGTGAAACTTATTAACTGTGATTTCATAGCCAATGACAAAAGATAATAAAAAAAAATCATCTGTTCTTTAAGTCAAACTATTTGTCCACAGATAATAAGAAGTCATCATTTCCATACATGACTGAGAAAAAAAAATAAAGTTTGTCACCTTTATCTGGTTCCAGTCATCTGATCAAAAGGACACAGTAAACAAAAAATTTTTATATTTCAAAGGTTTTATATTTGGGATTCTGTAGAGTAGTCTTTTTGAACCTGACTAAAAGCCAGTTAAAATCCTGGAAATGCAAACTGTGTCTGTAAAGAAAAAAAAAAAGATAAAGAAGAAAACCTGCCACATTTTCAGTCAGAAACACAGGGGTTGGGGAAAATGTAGAGCAATACCAGATGCTCTTGGTTTAGGCTCCTGGAAGTTGTGGATCCAAATAATTTTCCTAGACCATACACATATTAATACATGCTGCTTTTCCTGCTAATGTGAGCGTATTGTATGCCCTTGTAGAAACTGCTGCTGTTTAGATTTTTCTTCCACCTCTTCTTTCTCTCTCCACTGTCATTATAGCATTTTCTACTTCATTAATGTGGGATTCCAGATGATTTTTCTTTCACCGACTGAAATACTCCAGTCCATTCTTATACCTTCATTTTTAATGACCCAGCAGCTGAGCTAAAATGGAAAAGTTAAGCAAAGAGTCCATCCTGAACTGTTCATAGTCTTGTGTCTTCCTGAAATAAACCAATATTTGCTTGCAGTTCTTTTATATTTTAAAAATATTTAGAGAATTATAACAAAGACTTGTGGGTTTTTTTGCTGGAATTAAGTAACCATTGAGAATTACTCTCTCACAAATCAGAAGATGATCTTTGTGATTCTGTCCTCCACAAGAGCTTATTGGTTCATAGTCAAGGATGAGAGATTGGAGAAGTTGGTTTGAATTTCTTGAGTGAAAAGAAGGAATTAAATATTTTTATTGCAATGTCTAAAAATTAGAGAGTAATTTGTTTAAAATACAACAAATATGAACAAATTAATGTAAAAAAATACAAATGGTAAAATGCCTTTTCATGAAACCATAGTTTGTGGTGCTGTAGTCCATACAGAAGAAAGTTAAATCTTCATTATAATGATTTTGGGAGATTTTCTTAAAACAGGTGTCTGAACATGACATATCTTTTTATGAGAGTGTCAAGAAATCATTTTGGCATGGAAAAATGGAAGGATTTAGCATTTGAAAAATTGGTAAACAACAAATGATTAGCATGATTTTGGTTTCCCATCTGGTGGACCCAAAGTACTTCTGCAGCCAGGCAACAAAGTGGTGTTTTCATTATGTTCCAAGAATAAGTAATATACCAAATAAAATTTAAACCTCTGACTTTTCAGTGAAGTCAGCTTGTGTTCTCCAAAACAGTATTATTACTTTTTTATTTTAGACAGCATACTATATTCATGTTAATACCTCTGTGAATGAGAAAATAATTAGCAAAGAAAGAATAGTCATTCTCAGTTTTTTTTTTTTTTCCTCTATCATTATCAATTTTACCCCAATGTGTCCCCATCATCTTCAGAAAACACTTTTTTTTTTCTTCTTGCATCTTTCTTCTCATGTCATTCTTTTGCTGCCCAGCACTCTCAAGCTTTTTGCAGGAAAGTAGGGAGAGTGACACTTGATACTGAAGCTTGATAAATGAATTCTTTGCCTTCTTGTTTCTTGGTAAGTGGACCAGTAAGCTATATGTCCTTGACTTTCCCTGTTGGTACAATGAAAAAATATAACAACAAAAGGATTTAACATTGAGTAAACTTTATTTTATTTCCTGCACTGGTTAATAGTATATTTTATATGTGAATTCCCTAATACACTACATGATTGAAAATGTTGTAGAATGATTAAAATCTAATATACTTCATGTTTCCACAAGTGTTTTTGAAGTTTGTTGTTTAAACATCTTAACTTAAGCTTTCATTCAACTTGTATTATGTGAAGATTAGAATACAAAGGAAAAAAAAGAAACTCCTCTGAACCAGTTTTTATAATGTGCATCCTTAACTGACAATAAGTAATTGGAAAAGAATTTTTGTATTTGTGAGTCTTGACCTTGACATTGTTTGTGTAGGCCTCCAAAGCAATTATTGTAGAAACTGAGATGGAAAACAATGGCAAAAAGCAGACAGAAATGCTTGAATTAGTGCAAATCACAAACATAGCTGAATGGTATTAGATGACAGTTAGCTTTTAATGAGGGAAGACATGAAGTAATTAAATCTTGACATACAATTATGAAAAATATCAGGTAACAAGCCCGCTCTGCAATATAAAATAAGAGAAGACATTTTCTGAAAACTTGCCTGATGCTCTGTCATCTGAGACTGTTCTTTATGAGTGCAGGGTGAAGGTCAAGGAGGTATCTCAACTCCATCAATCCTTTGGACAGTTACAAATGACCTTTCACTTTTCATAAGACATTCAATATGCTGAATGGGGGGGATACATTTTTCTGTGTTTAGAAAATAGCAAAATTGAAACCTTTTATAGCGCACAAGGTGCATTTGTGTTTGCATCTCCTGAACAGCTCATCCATTTTTAAATGTTCGTTGACACCAATATCTCATTTCCATGAAGTAAATGATTTAAAATGCTGTCTCTGTTTCAACATGTATTTTGACTTTTCATACTTTTATTGCATTAATTTTTATAGATTTTGATATATATTCTATTTTTTCTTCAAAAGAATGTCTTTAAATGCTATAGTGCTTACAGAGATAAGGCTCTGAATGGCTGCTATTTGGATTTGATATTGATAGAAATCCAAATTTTTGTTTCATATTTATTTTACAAGGATTAAATCTCAAAGTCTCTTTTCATCTTGATCTCTCATAATAAAAGGTGTGTGTGAAAATTGTGTTGTTAGAACATGTACCGCCAGATGTATATTTCTTTGTGACATAAAGGATTCAGCTTTAATCCACAAGTTTCTGTGTGTAAACAGAGCTTGTTCTTTGGTCACATAAACTTTGATTCCAGTAGTACCCGTGTGAAAAAAGAATTTCACTATTATTTTTGTACTGGATAAAAATAAACATGTCAAGATACTATTTCACCTATATTTTGGAAAGTCCTAAGTATTTTTTGCCTTTTCCACATAAATGAATTTATTCCTCCCATTTGTTACACAAAAAAAATGAACTTCAAATTCTAGAGAAGAGGTGTTGCTGGACCTGTCCAATACTCTGCATTATGAGCAGGTAATTCTTTTGCTAACTTCAGCTGTACTTTAGTATATAAATATAGAGAAAATAAAGGAGAAAAACTCCAAATATGTGCAAACATTACCAAAAAATTGGGATATCTTCATTAAAGAAATAAAAAAACCCAAACCCTTTGAAATGGAGCATAATAACAAACTGAAACAAGTTTTGGAACAGAAATGTAAACTTAGATCCGGAGAACTCAGGTGCATATTTTATAGTATCTTAACCCACTTGCTGTATTTAATCAAAGATGTTAGAACATTCAACATTTAGAAAAATCTGTTACTACTTTTAGTGCTGAAAGACAGGTTTGCTTTCAACTGAATATAATTATTTATTTAAATAATACATAGTATCTCATTCATTTCCTTAGAAATATTATTCAAGGTCTGCCATAGGCAAGAATTTGAAATAAAATATAGATAATTTTATTGGATTTGAAAAGCTACTCAGAACAGAATTATTAAAACAATTATCAGAATCTCAAATTGGCTAAACCAAACTGACATTCATAATATCTCAGTAATTTGTTTTCTAAACTATGTCATGCTACTGTCTTCAAAATCCTGTGATTCAGTTTATCTGTGTCTTACTTGCTTATTCATTTCTGCCCCTATACACTGAGATAGTTTATATACTCAGACTAGTGTAAAGCATAAGTTACCACAGTTTGAGAAACACATTTTTTTCTCTTTTTCTCACTTTCTTCATAGGTAAGCTCTGAAATGGAAAATTAAGAAGCATTTCAGGGCATTTTAGGGAAGCACTCCAGGGCAAATTTTGTCCACTATGTGCTCTTTTGTCTATAAAACACCATTATCATGAGCTTGCCTTTCAGGAATTTCAGCAAATTGTAGATTTATACAGAATTATAGCGCACATGAGTAGATGTTCAGAAACATTTCCTAAGACCTCTTAATTACATTGAGCCTATATATGGCAAAAAAGTTGAAAACGGCTATTTAAAAATTTCAGAAACTTCCCTTAATTTTGCTGAGGTACGTTCAGTTTCCAAGCCATTGCTGAACCAACTTCCCCTCACAAGGAAGTTGTAGACTGCACTGAGGTCTCCCTTCTCTCTCCTCTTCTCCAGGATGAACCAGCCAAGTGACCTCAGCCACTCCTCATGTGGCTTCCTCTCAAGGCTCTTCACCAACCTTGTGTCCCTCCTTTGGGCTCTTACCAACAGCTTTATACCTTTCTTTCATTGTGGCACCCTAAACGGGACTCAAGGTGAGGCTGCCCCAGAGCAGAGCAGAGCAGGACAATCCCCTCCCTTGCCCAGCTGGCCATGCTGTCCCTGATGCCCCCAGGGCAGGGTTGGCCCTCCTGGCTGCCAGGGCACTGCTGGCTCACATTCAGCTTGCCATTGACCAGGACCCCCAGGTCCTTTTCCTGGCACTGCTCTCCAGCATCTCATTCCCCAGTCTGTCCATATATCCAGGGCTGCCCCATCCCAGGCACTTTCCCCTGTTGAACTTTGTATGGTTGGTGATCGCCCAGCCTCTAATAAACCCTTTTACCCAGACACCTTTCAAAGAACTATGCATGTGTCTTTCCTGGAATTCAAAAAATTATTTAAATTGGTTCTTTCTTCTAATGATAAAATTGTTTATTTTAACACAGGCCTTCTGAAAATATGCCTGTTTAAAACTTCTAATCTATTTTCCTTATAAGTTGTATCACTCTAATATGATACAAATACCAAATGTAATGTATGATATGGTTAGTCTTTCTCTTGGACTAATGGATGTATAAGCTATATTTTAAAGCAAATTGAGAAAAATAAAATTGACCCATGCAAGACATTTCTTTTTCTCTTAAACTGTTATTAATTTGAGTTTGTGAATGTTAATTAGCCACTCAGTCCAAAATTGCTCTTTAATGAACCAGTTAAATTTAAATTGCTGTCACAGCCTTTGAGGATATCTTGGACAGCAACTGAGTTCTTGCTGATCTTTTCTTACATGCAGGTTAACGTGGTGGAAATATAGATACAGCACATGAATTTTTTTTCCTGTTAAGACCTCTGTCTTGGTTTGAAACTAAAGCTCAAGCTTTAGTTATTGGGAAGGAAAAGGCCAAAAGTGCAAAAAAAAAAACAAAAAATCAAGCTGACTAATATCCAGTGAAATAAAATTTATTTTAGCATATTCATGGCTTGGAGCATAGCTCAATAACATACTTAACTGCAAAAGCAATGCCTTCTAGCCAGGTGATATACATTGAATTGATACACTATCTTCTTTCAAAAAACCCAAACAAACCAGCAAAAACAAAAGAAATTAAGCATAGGGAAAAAATGGCAACATTATTGTGGAGATTTTACATTAAGAAAAATAGAAACTCAGTTTGTTTTCCCAGAACAACCATTACTCAGTCACAGTGCAAATATACCAAAATACAGTGAAGTTAATACTGCACAGTATATGGCACAGAAATACAATATAATATGTACAGAAAGTGAAAAGCAGCAGAATTACAGTTGCTGTGGGAACCATACTTGGAATTTAATGACATTTGTTTGTGTCATATCTCAATCATAATGTTGCATTAACGTAGTCATTTGCATTTAATTCTATATTACATTCCCAGTTTAGAAGAACATATTTGCAGTTGCTCATGTCTCTGCTTCCAACAATGATTCAAAATTATATACTTTCTACGATTATTTTGACAGAATTATATATAACTTCATGATGGAGCATCTCATTACCCTGGCAAGAGACCTTGAAGCAGGAAGTAGTTTGTGAAAGAGTTTGGTATTGGCAACTAAAAATCTTGTTTTTAAAGATGGTTTATGAACTACACTATTATGCTGTTTTACCTGTACTTTCATGGATGAATATTTTTGTTATGAGACATGGAGTGCTTAATTATTTCTCAATGACTTCAATGTAAGTGGTCTGAACTTGTAAGAATGTAGCATGCATAATCCAGTTAAGATTCAATTTGTACTTTATTTTTTTTTGAGAACATAGGCATCAGGCTGGGAAAAAGATATAGTCACCTAGGATGGATGTCCATAAGGTTCTGTCATCTCTGCCGCTACAGAAAAGCAGGGATGAGAAGCAGGTAGAACTCATAAGCAGCTAGTAATCAGAATAAGGAGAACTGGGCACAAAAGTAATGAAGTAGAGCACAAAATCAACGTTTTGTTTGAAAACAATCTAATAGGCAACATGACCTAAAGAAAGTGATACATACTAGGTATAAAAAATTCAATAATACTGTAAATTGAATATGAATTTATTTGTATATGGTACTGCTATTTGAATGGAGATGTCACTTAGGTAATCTATGCTTAGACCAAGACTGTTTTCTTCTAGCAATTAAACAAGAAAAGCAGGTGCATTGTTCATACCTCTCTTATGAAGAACCATCGCTGACATGAGGATTATAGAAATAAAGGTAAAACAATGACCCCTAAAAGAAGTGAAAGAAATTCTAATCAGTTTCACCAGGAGATGGATTTCACCTTGAAAATTCCACCTAAATTTCTTTTAAACCAAGTTCCAGAATTTTTATTGATTATACAGAAGATTGAGAAGATCTCACCATATCGATTTATTTTAAAAGATTGCAAGGATTAGAGCATGTTTCCAGGGTAAAAGACAGGAGAGAGACTGAGACCAAAGGAAATATATATTACTCTTGAGCAGAAAGGCAAGGCAGTATCATGGAAATCTCCTAAATTCTTTTCAGAGTTGTGATGATATTGTGCTATGAAAACTCAGCCAAAACTCAAACGCAGTTATTGGGACCTGTTAAGATAATTGCAACCCCTGCATGAAGTTGCTGACCTCAATTTCAAGCCATATTCAAAGTCATTCCATTGTGAAAAAAATCCTCTCTTTTACCACTGGCCTGCATATGGTCACTGAAGAGATTTGGAATTTAACTTTAGGTTCCCCACCACCTGCCCTCCACATTTATTTGCCTTGGGTATCATTTCACAACATAATAGTCTTCATTTATTTATCATTACCTATTTTAAGAGCGTCAGGCACAACAGGCTTTCCTACTTTATAGAGGAATTAATTTATTTCTAAGTCATATCTTCTTTTATTTGAAGGGTTTAAATTATTTATTTATTTATTTAATAAGAAACCTCATACAATTTCTTCCTGTCCTCTTACTACAATTCAAATTACTACTACATTTTTGCTCTTGTTGAGTTGCAGGGTTTACTTTACTCAGTTGGAATGCTTATCTCTAAGAAATAGATATTTCTCTTATCAGTGAACTAATCAAATTATCATGTGATTGTAAAATCTGCAGGAGCAATAGCAAAGTATTCTCATTAACCAATCTTGTTAAGTGGCCATGAGTAGTTGTCAATTGTTTATCATTAGGCAGCTGGTGAAATGCTTAGTGATAACAAAAGCATTCATGCAGCAAGCAAAAAGTGCTTGCTCTGAAGTATTTCAAGGTCAAGAATTTTTGATTCAAAATCTGGAAAACAGAATTGCACAAAGCTATATAGTAGATGTGAAATGTCCAGCAGTGCTGTAAGAAATATGGTATGAGGAAGGTAAGTTTCACACAAACCTATCCAGAATTAGTTTCAGACACAAAGCATCTTACTACCAGCAGATTTCTCTTGAATAAATATAACCAGAGGAAAAAAACAAGGCCTGAGAGCTATTAGTTTTCTCCAAGTACTTTTGCATGGATATATTGGCTTGACATATCCACAAAGAAAATGCTGAAAACCAAAATTAAGGAAAGAGGTGTTATTTGTCATAAGACTTAGTAAAACCTCAGTATTTATTCATGGCTTTGTAAATATGGTACATCCTCTTGAATGAGGTATGCCACACCTTTTTTTCCTATCCTTCTCAGGTTTCAGAGTAGACTCGTCATTGAATTCCAGACCTAGTGAATTTTAACGGAGCACCAGGTTTAAAGTGGGCTCTCTGGCCAAAAAAGTTCCAAGAAATCTTAATAACTGTTAAAAGTTTTCATTGATGATCAAAGACTAACTAATGTAATGTCATTACAAATGTGATTTGTTGCTATTGATCTTTTGCTGTCATGACCCATGATAACCTTAATTTGGGTCAGAAGCCAAAAAATTATTACTCAAGCAAGTGCAAAATATCTACAGAATAAACTGAAATTAGCTGATGGTCAGGTGCACAAAAGATCTACCCATTCTTACCTGCCCTTTGTTTTCCATTGGGTATTTGAAAAGGAACATGTAAAATGTGTCTGAGATGCAGATAATAGAGTTGGCGAGACTGTCCCAGCAGTTAAAGCCTTTCAAGCCAGTGGAACACTGTTGATGCTTCCAGGCTTTGATTGCCTGTTGTAAAACATCTCCATTTTTCTATTTGTTGGCAAGGGTCTATGCTGGAGAAAATTTCCTGTAAGGATAAATTGGCAGGCAAGAATCTGTTTACATTCTTAGACTGTAGGTCTAGATGCCTTCTTTGCTTTTTTCAGTGAGATCATGTTTATCTGTGCAATAGGCTTGCTCGAGTGGATGGGCTCTGTGGAGGTTTCCTTTTCCTGGCTTTGAGAAAACTGAAACATTGGAACACATTACACGTAATTGCAAGAACAGTTAGTAAGCCAAACTTGGAGAGCCTTGGGGCACTTTGGTTTGTGGGTTAAATCAAGCATGAAGTCATGGGAGCAAGAATCATCTCTTCTTTGCCCATAGTTGGCAGCGTAGGAAGGAATCAGGCTGGTGCAGAAACTGGAAAAAGAAAATCAGCTGAGTTCCCCTAAGGCGCTGTTCTCATTATCAGCCAGTGAGTAGCTCTGGCTAGAAATAATGCTGCTCATCTACTGTGCATCCTGCTCCTGGCTATAATGAATCACAGTTTGCCAGGGTGATGCATACACCTTGACTTTGGCAGTAATCCAGTGTCATAGCTACCTATTCCCTTGTAAGACAACAGGAGGAGGGAACATTTAACTGAGGTAGGAGGCTGCATGAAGGCAGTTCCTTGCCATCCTGGCAATGTGACTCTGATTTCACACAGCTCCAGGCATACGAGCTCTCACTGGGAGAACAGTGTTTGAAACAAGCCGGCTGTTGATTCAGACAACTGGCTGGTATTCTCACCTCTCAGTTTGTGGCAGTTCTCATTTCTGTGCTTCTTCCTAGCCTTTATTTCTTCTGGTTATTTCTTTTTCCCAGTCTTGCTTCCTTAGTTTTCACATGAAGCTCACATGATTTTCACCTTGCTCTCCTCTCTGATAAGGAACTTACTGTTGACTTTCCTCCATGGTTTATGTGTCTCAGCTGCTCAGGGCAGAAATTATGGTGAGGATTAGGTTATGGACCAGAACTCACCACTTTGTAGCCCCAGTCTGTGTTACAGGGTTATTAAGCTTTGAATATAAGTAGAACAGTGTTGAAAAAATAACAAGCACTGTTATTCTAAGTTGTAAGCACTCTGGAACGTCACAATTTTCCTTTCACATGTCTATCCAAAAAAATGGGTCGGTACCACTGAAGTGAGAAGACTTAACTACTTTCTTCTTCATTTCTTATCTTCACTTTACTGTTTTGTTAATCAAGAGAATGAAACAGCAAGTGCTTAGACAGGAGAAAGGAGAAAGTGAATGGAACAGCAGAGCAGACATTGGGGCCCCTGTTTGCTTTAATTGCCAAGGAAAAATGAAGGGCATTCTTGACAATGCTCATCACTTATTCTGGCACTGGAGGTGACTGACATGTATCTTTATGATACTTGCCTGTCAAGCTCTTGACATTTAGGCTAAGCCAGTGCTATCCTGTTGAGATATAACCATGTCACTTTCAAGTATCATTAGCCTACATTGCAGCTCTAAATTTCATTAGACTTTATTTCCGGTTCAGCTATGCTTGGCAAACTCTCCTTGCTAAAAATAATCCTTGTCCCCAAACAAACCAAGAGTCACCAATTCCCACTGGTGTCTTTTTTATATTAAGAAAATTCAAGAGGTAAAAATAATTTTTCAGCCTTTTCTAAAGATGTTTATGGATACCTTTAAGGATGCTTGTCATAAATTAATTATTTTTGTTTCTTTTATGTCAGTAACATTTTAAAAATAGATTAACAAAACAAATAAGTTAAAACATAACCTGTGGACAAGTTAATGCCTAGGTAATTTTCAGATAGAAACTTCTGTAAAAAAAATTGACTTAAGGAAAAACCTCCAGGTGTATTTCAAACAAATTCAGTAAAAAGTAGAAGTAATTAGAAATGAATTTTGCAATAGTTTCAAAGAAAGGGAGGAAATGTGTATAGAGCATATTTATACTTTATTATGACACATTCTTTTGTTTTCTTAAAGGTGTATGAAGGTTCATCATACCAAGTGACTGTCTACACATGAATTAGTTTTCTTACTCAAAGACAATAAGAAAAGAGAGGCAACTGAGAGATACCACAGGAGCATGTTTCTGGATTATTTTGGCTGCCTCTTTTAGACTAACAATTTGTCTTTCAGAGCAATTTACTTTTCTTCATTGGCCATACAAGGAATTTATGTGACTGATTCTGATTTAGGTATCTCTATCGTAAATACCTATGTGGGATGCTTCCAAAAGAATAGCTAGAAGTAATATTCACATTGTTAAATTTTAATGCAAACACACATTTATAACATAATTTTGGAATTAAGTAATGCATATTTTAAAATTATAGGCCTTGTAGCTGGCAATCTGTGGGAATTATGCCCTCCCCAGTTAGATATTTGCTATTATAAATATTCACCTTATACAGAGAATTGATACAATCCTTTTGAAGACAGATCTGAAAGGTAAGGGCACTCAAGAAAGCATTATCCTCAGGTGTAAGAACAGTCCTGATACTCAAACAGAGGTGTGGATGTATCAGGAGACCTATTTGGCTAAGCAGGATTTTCCTGATAGTGCTCCAACCTCTAAAAGCAGAACACAGAGGACCAAAAAAGGGACAGAATTCAACAGCGGAATCTAAAAATGTTGCCCAACCAGTGTAGGGATAGTGTCAGGAAAGCCAAAACGCAGATGGAGTTCAGCCTTGTGACAACCAGAGAACTTCTAATGCTATATTGTAAAAGATTGAACAAGGAGATTGAACAAAAGATTGAACAAAAAGATTGTCCAATGCTAAATGGAGTGGCTGATTTAGCAACAGCAGACACATAAGACTTAAGTGCTCAATACTATCCTTGTTTCAGTCTCCCTGGTCTCTCTGATTAATAAAAGAATTCAAGAATTCAACAAGTATAATCAGTGGGTGAGTTCGTGATAACTGGAGAAAATACATAAAATTCATGGGAACTGATGGGCTGGATACAAGCACATTGAAAGAACTGCTTGATGTCCTTGCAGGATCATCCTCTGTCATCTGGCAAGTATAAAATTTAGGAGAAATATTCAAAGATTAGAAGAAAGAATATGTTCTACAAATCTGCAAACAAGAGCATAAAAATATCTAGGGAACTACAGACTATTTTAATTTAATTAATTTAATTTAATTCAATCCTTAGAAAAATCGTGGAGCAAGTCCTCTTGTAACACACTTCTGGGAACCCAAAGGAGAACAATACTAGGGAAAGTTGGCATGGTTTAGAGAAGGTGATCATGCCTGATCAATCTGATCATCTTCCATATTTAAGTGTATGTATTTGTGGATAAGGGAAGAGAAATAGTTGCAATTTATCCTGAATTTGGGAAGGCTACCAACACTGTCTTCCAGAATATTCTCACGTTCAACTTATAACATTGCAGTCCAGATACGTGGCTAGTAAATAGCTAAAAAACTGGATGTATAGGCTGGTAGTGGGGACCAGGAACTGGAGAATTATGAAATTCTGTATTGAGATCCATTTTGTTTAACTTCTTTATCAATAACCTAGAGAAAGCAATAGAGTGCTTGTTCACCATGTCAGCAGATGACACAAAACTTGGCTGGTTAAGTCAATGAACTCAGGAAGGGTTGCCATTCAGAGCGACTTGGACAGGCCAAAAGAATGGACAAAGACATTCCTTGTGATATTCAGCAAGGACAAAGACTAAAGTTCTGCACCTGGGAAGGAAGAACTTTTTGCACTGATACAGGCTGGGGATGGACTGCTTGGGGAGTGGCTCTGCTGGGAAAGGACCGTGGCTCTTCACTGTCAGTTGGATGCGAGCCTGCAGCAGGTCCTGGCAGTGAAGGCAACCAATAGCACCCTGGGCTGTACTGGCAGGAGCACAGCCAATAGATGAGGGTGTGATTATTTGCTTGGTATTTGTAAGATGTAGTCTAGAATTGTGCAGATTGTACTGCTTCCACCTCCCCACCCTCACCCTGAAACCACAAGAGAGATTCTGATTGCGGAGTGAGTTCAGTGGGAGGTGATCCAATTGGTCAGAGACTGGACTTGCCCTGGGCTTGTTCAGCTTGGAGAAGAGACAGCTTTGGAGGCACCTAATAGAAATTCTTTATTATGACAGTCATGGGACACTGGAACAGGCTGTCCAGGGAAGCCATAGATGGCCCAGTCTCTGGAAGTGCTCAAGATCAGGTTGGAGGGGAATTTGACCAGCCCGGCCTCATGAAAGATGTTCCTGCCTATGGCTGGGGGGGTTGGAACTAGACAACTTTAATGTCCCTTCCAACAGAAATCATTCTATGATTATGTGACTCTATGGTTCTATGGCAGTCCAGCTGTAAAGCATCCTGTCCAGAAAAATTTTGCAATCTCCTTTCCTCTGTGTTCATAAATTATTAATTTGTTCTTTTTTTGTTAATTTGTTTTAGCAAGTAAGAGAGTCAGTTTTCAGTAGAGTTTTTGCCAACATGGGAACATGGGAAAAGGATTTCTCAGGTCTTCGTAGTGCTTGCTCCTCAGTAAGCTTTTGACTTCCAAAGTCTGAGGAAATTTTTTTGTTGTTAATTTGTTTTGTTGTTGTTGTTGGTTTTGGTTTTTTTTTTTTTTTTTTTTTTTTTTTTTTTTTTTTTTTTTTTTTTTTGTAAGAAGCAAGCCTGAAAAACTAATACATTATGAAAAAAAAGCTTTTCATATGCATTGTGGACTAGGGATGCTATTATGTCTCTTGAAAACAACACGTAATGAGGGCTTTTAATTAGACTGATCAAAGAGAGAGAAAGATAAACAATCTATGTAAGGGTCTCAACAAGAAGCTTGCATGCTGGAGAGTTGTATTAAAAAATAGAACCTTTTGTTACTTAGTACACATAGCTCCCAGACTAAAAATATTCTTTCTTCATTCATTATCACGGCTGAGAACTGTCAGAATTTCGATATTTGTAGTAGCAAATGAAAATGTTTGATTTCTTTACATTTCCTGTATTTCCTCACTAGTCAATATGCAGGTTAAGAAATCAATTTAATTCAAAATTAATTAGTTTTAGTATCAAAGCAGAGAAGATAAATTGTACTTGGAATGGCAACCTTAATGAGGATGGAATTATAGAAATTGTTCAATGGTTTTGATCAGTTAGTTCAGCATATAAACAATTTTAAAATTCTAATTAGCATTACTCAAATAGAAAGTTTTGCATTTTGTGTATCTCTTTCTAGCTTGCAGTCAGGACACCAGTATGCAAACAATGAATACAATGATGGGTTCAGCAATAAAGAGTGACAGCTCATTTATTAATAATATTTTGTGGCTCTGCATATACATATATGTGAAATCAGAGTCGAGATCACACCTTATTAAAGTAATTGCTGAAAAGATGTCTTCAAACTTGGCAAATGAACTCATTCCTGAAAACTTTTAAAAGGCACATCAGATAGGAAACACACAGACTGCAAAAGCTTCAATAACACCAATGAGATCTTAGCCTGCTTAAAACAAGCTGGATACATGATGCCAAATGAAGAGACACTGAAACTGTCAGGAGGGCTGGCTAGATATTAAAGTACCAAATAGAATGAATGTTAGAGAGCAAAATGTTTGCAGCCACGTAGTTCCTACCTCTTGGACTTTTCTTGCTGTATAACAGGACTTAAAGATCTCCCTTTTCTGTGTGTCCAATTTTCAAGTGGTAGAAAAGCTGGCTCAAGGTCCTTTAAGCCAGCTCAAGGTCCCTTTTCATCTAGGATTGGAGATATTATTTGTAGTTTTTTAATCCAGGCAAACATTATCCCATCTTTTTCTCTTCCCTTTTAATTGGATAATTGATTAATTAGTACTATTATATATCAATGTGTGTACTTACTGTGTGTATCACAAACATTTGTATTCTCCCACCTTGAATTTTCTTACTGACCCTATTTCACAGGCACTTATAAGTAAGCTCATATTCCATGTAATAGGCAGTTGAATCATTTACAGGTGTTTTATTTGAGCAAACATTTCCCAAAAAATATTTATTTTGAACATAGTCGGTTTTTTATTTATATAGTCAAAAATACATATAAAGCAAACTCTCAA
Source organism: Melospiza melodia melodia (assembly GCF_035770615.1). Taxonomy (NCBI): domain Eukaryota; kingdom Metazoa; phylum Chordata; class Aves; order Passeriformes; family Passerellidae; genus Melospiza; species Melospiza melodia. Next base: position 143,674,178 of record NC_086194.1, read on the forward strand.
AAAAATTCAACTGCTATTTTTAACCTATGTGTTGCCTATTATAATTCTGAAAATTAAGAGACCTGTATTTCGGGCTCCAAATTGAAGAAAATTCATCCTCCCACATCTATTATCACTGAATGACAACTCTCTAGACTTTTCCAAAAGTTACCTAACATCAGTGTAGCATTTTTTAGCTTTTCAGCAGCTTACAAAGTAACCCAAAATATGGGGATATGAGTAGTATTGATTTGCTTTGTTTTCTTAGGGAGTTACCCAGTTGCAATGGTCTGTCATGTCTTTGACACATTACAAAACAAATTCTTTGTATCACAACTATGGGCATCATGCTTCTCTGCATTAGAGCAGTTTGTCCCCAGCAATTATCAGATTACAGCAGTCCAGATTTCAGTACTCATTTCTATCAATTTTGTGAACAGGGATTTATTCCACAGTGCCTTGATGCTACAAACCCACCATACTTTGTTATCTTTAAGTTTTTGCAGAATGAGAACCTGCTTGAAAATTTCTCCGCATGGTTTGCTATCCCCTTTGAATGACCACAGCTCCTTCATCTCGAGCACTGTCTTCTATTTCATTGCAGAACCACATACTCTGGGCGTGGTGACCTCTTTAAATATCTCACCTATAAACCTTTCATTCTAGTGAATGCTGCATACTGTGGCAATTTGTCTGTTGGGATCATCAGTCTTGCTCTTGAGGTTCACATATGCTCTCTTCAGATGTCTTCATCCAGGAAACACCACATCTCATTCTGCTCACAGATCATAAGATTCCTCTTTGGTTTAGGTCCCTAATCCCTCAGACTCAGAGACTCTTTTAACTTGTAAGAATAATACTGAAAGGGTAAAAAAAGACAATAAAATTGGATGTAACGACAGCCAATCAGTCAGTAACACCACCACCTCCCCCTCTGCCTTATATCTCCCTTTCCCACTTACAATCAGCAGCAGCTGTAGTGCAATTAAACTCAGCAGGTGTTCGGAGGAATTACATTTTATCACCACCATCCCCTCTCCTCCTCTGCTCCCCCTTTTCTCCCCCCAGTCCCACAAGACCCAACTGCCTTTCTTTATGGGTCTATAAAAAATAGAGCTAGTCAGATATATAACAGCAGTAAAGTATCCAAAGAATTAGTAATAGAAGAGGATGATATATGAAAGAAAATGTGTTCACAGACATTCAGGGGGATTTTTGGGAATAAAAACATTAATATTCCTTAAACTGATATTATAAACTCTTCAGGGTGTCTTCATTGTCTTTTCACTTCATGTAAAGCCCTTAACTTGATTGTACAAGGTTCTGAACATTCTTGTCTGGATTCAATAATGTCATTCATCATATGATTATGAAAGCCATGATGATGCTTTCATGTGGGCTACTTGCCTGCTTAAAATTACCTAAGAATGCAAGTGCACTGATGATCATAGTGCTTAGCACCTTGCAGAATCAAATGTTAAATAAGTAATATTATTATCAGCTCTTGAATATACTAAATCCGAAAGGGTTGGATGGAAGACCCAATCTTCTTGTTACTAGCCGCTACCATTAGTCAATGAAAAGCTAATTCAAAAGATTTTTTATACAGCATATTGCCCATTAGGAGAGAAAAAAAAAATTCCTATTTTGGGTTACTTTCTCTGATTCTGGTTCAGTGTTTCCTCATTTTCTTAGGTTTCTTTAGTCTTTCTCTATGATCAATCATCATGTTTTCTAGCAGGTGTTTTTATTTTTATTGATTCAGCTTCACTAGGACACAGAATCACTCTAGGACAGTAGTCAGGCAGATGACAGTGGAAGTGGCAGAATATTCTAATGATAAAATGACAAAATAAAGTTACCATTTTATATTAAATTTCCCTCTTTTTTTACTCTAAAATATTACTTTTTTTAGATCTCATTGCATTTAAATTGAAAATCAGAAGGGCAAATTGTAATTTTTAAACATTCTTCTTGATACTAATATTATAGAAAAAATTATTTATGTAAAATTGATTATTTTAAACATATTAAAAATTTATAGTTTTACTTTACAACTTACATTTCTGTGTGCTGTTGTTAATGCAGAACTTGTTTGTTACAGCTTTGCTTAAGAGTTTATTTAAAACTGGATCTCATTCTCTTCTGCTAATAAAATTTACTGGGGTGAAAAATAAAGGAGTTTTAGTTTGTAGAACCACATGTTTCAGCATCACAGGGAACATTTGTACCACTGACCTATGTAGCCTTGTAGGCTGTGTATGCCTCTGAATTAGGTATTTTAGAAACACCTAGTAACGACTTTAATATTTTGCCCCAAAAACACATTAATACAATCTCCTAAAAGTTTATATTTTTTCTTCAAAATCTTTAAAACACCCAGAAATGCGAGATACAATGTCTCTGTATAATGAGAAATGTATGCAGATCTGAATTATTTTCTAGTTTGCAGTTTAATTTCACATAAGATGTTGAAAGGAAGCATACATTCAAATGGACCAAGTCAGTGCAAACGTTCATACTGCTCAGGGTAAAAACATGAAAAGTGTAAGGAAGAAACTCAAAGATGGCAAAAATACATTTAAAGGCAGAGGGTCATTGCACAAACAGATCTAGATGCTGCATTTCTTAGCCTCAGACTGTTGAATATGATATTCTCTCATCATAGATTTTTTCAGTGCAATTCTCAAGTATTAAAGCAGCAAACACATTAACAAGACAGGCTAGAGCCTTGTTGACTCCCCTGAAAAACTTTAGCAGGACTGGAATCTTTAGAGTTAAAAAGACTTTTCAGCAACTAAAGCTTTAGAATATTATAAATAGTGAATTTTGACACATTATACAGATTGATCAATATAGTGGTACTTGGCCCTGTAGTATAGGGGTATAAAACTGCTTCACTCCTAAATCACAAAGGTTGTTGAGCATAGTAAGAAATCCTGGGCGGTAGTTCAGGTTTTACAAGGCAGTGTGCTAAAGATCTTTTTGTTCTCTCCATCCCAGATTTCTTTTTTTTTTCCATTCCTTTTGCATCAGTCTGTCTCTTTCTTCCTCTAAGCAGCCAAGAAATCAATTGCTCTGGCATTCCTTTCCCTCTACATATAGTTGGAACATTTCTAAACCTTAGTTAATTGTAAAATTTTTGGTTTGGCTTGGAAGATATCAAAAGATAGACATTTCACCACATTTCTCATAGCAGTTTAAACTTCTAGAAGGAACTCATTAAAACTGAGTGAGGCATTTAGACATAATTCACTTGCCAAAAAATATGACTTGCAGCTAACAATGGACTTCGTTTGAATTAACCAAATATTTTCCATTTTTCCATGTTAGATATTTAAATTTCTGTAGGTGTAGTTTCCTCTTTTACCCTTTAGTCTGGTGGCTGAACAGCCCTCAGGGTTAGGAAACCCAAGTTTGATGTAATAGATCTCAACTGCTGTCTCTCTCCTTTGTCTCAGTGGAACATTACATAATGTGGAGTATGGAAATGGCCCCAACAGAATAATTATTTTGTCTAAATTAACTGGCAGCATTTTTATTGGGACATCGTAGTGAAAGCTCATTAACAGAGGAGTATTAAATCTTTATCTTAGCATTTCAGGAGTGGTGTTTGAGGAAAGAAAAATAAATGTCTTCCTCCATTTTTTTCTTTTTATTTTTCACCTCGTAAGCATCACATCAGGCATTCTTCAATGGGATCTGTTAATTCCAGTAAACAGATGCTGCGAGTCAAAGATGTTAACATTATCCCATCTTTTTATAATAAGCAATTAAACAAGGTCTGGGATTTTGAGTACAAAGACACTTTGGTCTGCCTCACAGAAATTCTTGTGTAAGTGATCACAATTGATTAAAGAAAGCCTTTTTGGATTATTTCTAAAGATGGAAAGAAAAAAATGACAGTAAAGCATTTTTAAAATGTAGCACGGAAAGATGCTTTTATTTTTAACAATTTTTTGATTTTGTCTTCTATGCCAAAAACAATCTTTATAAAAGAAAACCTTTTAGTGCTGTAGGTTAGACTGTACTTTGTACAGTTCTGGTTCCAGTAAGAAAATATAGTGGAATTAGAGAAAGTACATGTAAGGGCAACTAAGTGGTTAGGGGGATGGAGAATGTACTTTGTGAAGGGAGACTAAAACAGCTTGGCTCTTCAGTTTGGAAAGGAGGCAACTTAGGATTGATGGTTTATAACTGTGTTTTACGCAACTGTAAACAGTGCACAGACCGAATGCAGAGCTGTTATTCATTAAATCCTGCAGCACAAGTAGAAACTGCTCAGTGCAAAAAGTGTGTGTCTAGTTTAAAACAGTTAAAGGGGAAGAGATAGTGAATTTATGGGGTTTGCTGCCATGAGACTCTGGAGAAGCAGCGAATATCAGTCGATTTATAAAAAGGGATTAAGATTAATACATGGACAATAGGTCCATAAATAGGTACTAAAAGCACTCAGCATAGATCTACCTCTTACACCTTTAGCAAAATAATTATAGGTGTTGGTGAAGGAGATGGACTGTAGAAAGCGTCCAGTCCTGTACATTCTCCCTGTGCAGCTTCTCCTATTATCACTGTTGGAGACAGAAAACTGGACTTGATGGTCTGACCCTGAAGAGCATTTTTTTAATGTATCTGTCGGTGTCTCATGTGTGATTTCAAAAGCTGGAAGAGCAGGAGGCTATATCATCTTGAGTGAGAGGTATCTACGAGCAGCAATGGCTTCCATCTTCCAATGTTATCTTAATTCAGAACTGTGTACAAAAAGGGAGTTTCTGTTTGTCATAGCTGTACTATACAAGCTGAACATCAGCTTTTTTGCCTTTTTGGAATGCAGTTTTCTAGTCTCCTAAATATTTATCAATATTCAGGCATCTTTTAATGAATGAGGAATACAATACTCCATACCATATTTGACTGTTACCCCAATTTGAAGTCATTAACAATAGTATTAAGTTTTTTTAACACAGTAGAGGCATGAAATGAATTTGTTGATATTAGCTACTTAGCACTGTTTGTCATTTCACTTTGCTCTTAGACCATTCTGGATGGTTTGGATTGAACAAAAGATAAGAAAGATGAAATTAAATAGTAGGCTCCAGTTTGATTTACATCACACATAGGAGACATTAAAAACCAACCCTATGCATGTGTTACATAAATATAACACATTTTGTCCAAGAGTAAGGGAATGCCATTAACTTCTCTTTTATTTTGGACCCGTTTGAGCAAAGCATTAGGACATTACATCCCCTGCATGCAAAAGTATTTGCTTTTTTTCACAGAGCTACATAACTATAAGGACCAACATGGCCAGAGGCCTATGAAATACCTAACCAGACTATGGGTCATGATTATTGTTCACCGAGGTAGGATGAACAGTGAATCATAGATTTCCCTGGTGCATTTTTTGTGTGTGTGAAAATTTTAGATTTGTCAAGATAACAAGCTTGCTGGATTTGGTAGTTAGGTTAATGGTTGGACTCAATGTTGTTAAGGTCCTTTTCCAACTTAAATGGTTCTATGCTTCTCACACACTGGCAAGCCTCCTAGTGATCTGTTATTCCTATATTCTTTTGTGCATTTTCTTCACCTGCTGCGATTAAAACTCAGATTGCTTACATCTGTTTGTCTCCTAATTCTTTCACAGAAGCTTTAAAAACCTATAGTCTTCCAAGCTGTATTGTATTTCATATTTTATGCTTCCTGGAGGTTGTTCTGAGGAAAGGCTTATAGATGTTGATTTGGAGTTTAAGCTCTGTTCCGTTTTCCTGCCTGTATTGTAGTTTCTCTCCTACCACTTCTGACCTGCCAGTGGCTCAGCATCTATTATGAACTTCATTGATCTTTCCCACCACTTCACTCTCATACACATTGTCTACTCATCATCCTAGACAGCATTGCATAAATTTACATAATGTCCAAAAATATTTACTCTTGTTAAAAAACATAGCTAAGACTCCTACAGTGAGGGAGCAACCTCCTACAGTGCTTTCTGAGCCACTCTCATTCTCTGATCTCCCTGAGAGGGGTCTAGGTCTTAATTTTCTTTGTCACTTGAGAAGGGGGAATCATTTTACTCCTCTCTCACATGAAATCTCTCTGAGTCATCTTACCTGCAGTCAGCTTTCACATATTTCTAGGGACAGAAATCTATATACTAATCCTGCTCTTGAGTCAGATGAGCATTTGCTGCTGAATTTTCTAGTTATGGAAACCAAGCAAGTTAGTCATCAGGGAATGTACAAAGTATAAATGTTTTATCTGTTTTCCACCTTATCCTGTCAGTCTTTGCCTGAGGCCTCTGGTATTAGGAATGGCACTGTTAGCTAACCTCAAGGACTATCTAGATATTATATTTCTAAACAGTGTAATTCACTTTACAATTACAGCAAAGGGAGTGCATCATACTTTTTGCTGGTTTTTTAATTGTGGACTTCTAAGTAATCTCTGTGTGTATGCTTAATTCCATGCTTTTCCACCCCAGTTTTTCCTTCCATTTTTCAAATATTGTAATTATCCATTAGGTTATAGAGGTGCCTCTCTTTGAAGTACTAATTATATTTATTACTCTTTATGATACTCTTTTTTCTTTGACCATGTTGAAAGTTAGTGCTTAATAATCATGAATTCTTAGGTAACCATAAGTTTCCAGCTCAAAAATTAAACAGTCTTTATCTCTTACGATAATGGTCAAAATACCCTTAATTACAGTAGCATTATGCAGTAGCCATATTTCTTTAAAAAAACACTAATGATGAGTTATTGGTAGATACTGTAACACTCATTTCTAATCATTCCTTTTCTTCTCCTTGTTTCTTTGTATACAACTCTGACAATTTCCATTCTGATTTTTGTCCAAGTGCCAGAAGCAGTTTCTTTTCAGTCCTTAATTTTCAGTTCTGCTGTCTGTTACCATTACAGCCTCAATGTGTAAATAGCAATCACAGCAAATTCTTTCGAGTTGAGCTGAAAACTGATCTGTTTCAGGTGGGCTGCTCAAGAAATTTGCCATCTGGGGGACACATCATGTTACTGGGTTTGCCTGCATGGCTCAACCTTGGCAAAATGCTGGGATAACAGCAACTGAAAAAGGCAGGAAAGAGTTACAGGATGGGTGAGTGTGACAGTCAGACTATTCACCACAGACTGATAATTCTGAAGAGGAAGATGACCATCAGCTGGATTAAATGCTAACCAAGAGATTTCTGAAACTTTTGAAACTGAAGAGTGAGCTTGAAAAGAAATTTGAAGTATAGGAGAAGAGAAGCTCTGAGACCAGTAATGTGGGGGACAAAAGTGAGCACAACGAGCAACGGGGGCAACATGATCTTGGTGGATGTGACCCAGCAGCTCTTGGAGCTCTCACTGGACCTGACCACATGACATCCCTGTGGATGCCCCCAGGCCAGCATGCAGGCACCCAGCTTGGCCTTCATGGAAGGGTGTTTAGGCATTTGGACACGTGTGATAACATTCTGTAGTATTGTAGTTCACCTCTTGTGTTGCTGATACATATCCTAACTATAGATCATTGCTTGACAGTTGAATCTTTAATAAATCAATCAACAAGTTTGAATCTGATTTAATCGAAATAATATGAGTATTTTTTCCTTTTATTTTTTTTTCCAGTGTCATATAGTAAATACACACAGAGTGTTCAGCCAGGGTATATACAAACTTGAACTAAAAAAAGAATCTGCAAGTAGATTATTTTTGGAATTAAATTAAACCATGCTGGGCAATACAAATGCAGCACAATGGATTTTTGGGTCTCCACAAACAATTAGAAGTTATCGAGTTACCACCTATCAGCTGTCCAACTGGGCATTGGCAATGTCATCTGTTTCATCACTCAATAGCAATTCAAAGTCAAGTTTGAAAGCAAAAAGCAACATATAATTTAATTGCATATTTGATTGCAGCAAATTTCCCATTTTTACATTAAAAAAAGTGATTTTACTGATTCAGGCTGATATAAAATTTTCATCACTAATTAATTTTCTAAATTTTTTTACTCTTTAGGATGTTTTCTCTAAGACATTGCTGAGGGAACATTTCAGTATTGGAAATGAGCTCTACTTTTTAATAAGTTTGAAAAGGAGAATTTAAAAGGATTATAATTAGGTAAACTCCCAGATGACTCTCTCCTCAAAAATAATTAATTGTAAGGACTTAGAAGGAAATAACCTTGCAATTTCTGATTTCTTTGCTTGTAAAATTCTACTATTTACATTGCATTAGTTGAAAGTCAAAAAAGTAAAAATTTTTTTGTTTCCATAAGTGATATTTGAAATCAGACTTCTGTCAGACTGAATAGTGAAAATTAAATCTCTTATGCATCTCAAATATTCTGTGTCCAGTCTTTTGACACAAGAACTTTTAGGTTGAGAGTTGCAAACTATTGTGTTTTTTCCAATACTGTACTAAAAGTGGGAAAGCTTTTGCATTAATAATAGCTAAATAGCTAAATATGCATAATAGCTAAAATATGTCTAGATTTTTCTTTAAAAGTACCATATAAATATTCTTTTAAATGTAGAATATCAAGAAATTCAACTATGGAATTTATTTTCGTTGTGTTATCTTTTGTTTTGTTGGCTTTTTTTTCCAAGAAGTTTAAAATTTATAAGCAAAATGTGAATCGCCTAGACTATCAGTATGGTGATAGTATAGTGAAATAGTACTAAAAATTCTTTCAGAAATCATTTGCTGGATACTAGTAACCAACAAAATCTTTAAAATACAACAATGCAATTACTTTCAAGAGTAGAACTTTGGAGGGTCTTGAACTATGAATGCAAATATTTTGATTTTATACCAGGAGAATAAACACACAGAGTAACTCTAAAGCAAACAGTTCATTAGAGTAATCTCACAAAAAATATAGGTTTGGAAATGTATTTATGTTTACTAGAAGTTACTGAATTAATATTTTAAATTTCAGAAATATTCACAGAAATGTCAATTTCTATGTCTTATCACTTGCCAGTAAATATTGGAAAACTTCTTTCCCTTGAGACCTACCCAAGTGTGCTGAGGGAGATGGCAGAAGCTTCTTTCGATTATTTACCAACAGTCCTTGTTATCCAAGGAGGTCCCAGCAGACAGGAACACTAGCAAATGTGGTGCCCATCTCCATGAAAGGATGAAAGGAAGGTTTGGAGAACTACAGACCTTTCATTTTGACCTTGGTGCCAGGAAAAAATATGGAGGGGATTGTCTTGAGCACCATCACACCGTATACACAGGACAACTAGGTCATCAGACTTTGTCAACTTGGCAGGTCCTGCTTGACAAACCTGATCTCCTTCTGTGACAAAGTGACCCACTCAGTGGACGAAGGAAAACGCCATGCATGTTTTGTATCTGGGTCTTAGTAAAGCCTTTGACACCATTCCCCACAGCGTTCTTCTGGAGAAAATGTCTGCTCATGGTGTGCACTGTTGGCTGGGTACCAAACTGGATGGATGGCCAGGCCAGAGAGTGGTGGTGAATGGAATGACATCCTGATGGTGGTGGTCATGAGTGGTGTTCTCCTGGGCTCTCCTGGGACCAGTTCTGTTTAACATCTTTATCAGTGGTCTGGGTGAGGCTATCAAGTGCAGGCAACACCAGGTTGAACCTACCTAGATAATGAAATCCTAGATTTAACAATGCTTATCTCTGCTACCTTGCGGAAATATTTGGGAAAAGCTACATTTTTGTAGACTCTAGTGAATTCCTTCAGGTTTTACAGTTTTGATGAACATGGGATATATAGAGAGAATTTCCAGCAGGCAGCACAAGCTCTTTCAACACTGTTTGTTAGCCACATAGTTAAAAAAACCCTCGTAATCAATGTCCTATTTTGTGTATTTTCTAGATATTTGTGTTAACTCATTATCATCTTTTTTTCATAACCTTGTACTTTTTTGAAAGAAAAAGCAAACAAACATTTGTTTTTCTATGGTTTTGTCTGTTTTTTTTTTTGTTTTCAGTATTCAAGCACACTGTGTCAAGACCCAGTGTTACTGATTTATTCTTTGAGGAGCTGTGGAAAGGAGGCAAAAGAGGACTTACCTTTGCAGGGAAATAATTTGTGCTTTTCAAGCATTATCTTCTGCCTTTGTGCACAGAGCTGTCATTGTTTGGATGAACATTTCATTTCTTTGGAATATATTTATTTTCTTAGTTTCTATATTTCTGTATGTCAGTTATGTCAGACTCTGGCAGTGCTTCATTCCTCAGTAGGGTATGCCAAGGCTGTTATAAATGTTGGTGACATGCTTCAATCATGTTCATTTTTATAAAACAGAATTATGCCAGCTAAGTATTAAAATATTCTTCCTTCCAACCACTGTAACTTCCTTTTAAAATCAATTATTTAATACCAGCTAATATACTTTAAGGGAGTAAAGAGAAGAAACACCTTTGCTACTGATGTACTGGGCACTAGGCTAATTAATTTTAATTTTCATCCCTTTGTCAGAGGAAAATTCTGGTCCAGTATATAAAGGTAAGCCAAAAACCACCCACCTGGTGTTTTTTTTCCAGTCAGCTGTAGTAATCTGCTTCACAGAACTTGCTCAGAATTTGGTCATCAGACAAAGGGGAAATCAATTCCTTCCCTCTCATTTTCTTTTGAGTTAGTATATTATACCTATATAAATAGAAATACTACAATAATGCAAAAATGGCTCTCTCAATCCAGTTCATTTGCTAAAAGCACCTGAAGTTAGAAGTATTATCTGGTTAGCGATGGGAACAGTATAACTTTCACATGAGGAAATCAAACTGGTCATGTATCTCTCTATATTGACTGTCCTGAAATGATTGATCTGGCTGTGAATATATAGTGAAACAGTAATGTCATTACAAAAGAGGCAATATCTGTATTTCACTATCAGTAAATTTTGCAGAAGAAGGCTGTGGTTAATATCTATCACTATCTTCCAAACAGTAGAAGACTGAACTTAAATATATACTACAAAGTACAAGAATAGAAGGTACTTTGTCTTAGATTCTGTAACACAATTTTCTTAATTTATTTTCTGTGTTTTCAAATTTTATCCAGACGTCATGCTAAGCTCTTAAACATCATTGTATTTACCTTCTTATGGTGACAGGTTTCCTAGGTTGTCAGTTGAACAATTCAGTACTATTAGACTTGAAATTTTATTCTGACAGTAAAACTAAACAAAAAGGTAGTTTGGGCTGTCCTTTGCTTTCGGGTAGTTGCTTTCCCTTTCCCTGTCTTTCCTGTCTGAGCATTCTATACTTTAATTATTCATATGAAATCCTGGCTTTAGCTTATATCAGTTAGAATTTGGCCATCAAGCTCAACGTAAAACATGTTGACACTCAGATTGTTTGTGGATTCAACAAGTAAAAGATGTAACCACTGTTGGTGAATTTGATCAATGAAGTATGTTAATTCATTTGCTATTTAATAAAATTTTATTTAGTTTATATTTTTATTTATTATCTTTCTTTCATTAATTTTAATTCAAATGTGTATATTTCAATTAAAATACAACAATTCATCATTAATTTCACTGTAATTTCTAAAATATCTCAAAGTGTTCTAGGAATAAGCTTTTGGTTTTTAAGCAAATGCAAGCCACAGAGACATTCTTAATATCAACGTTTCTTTTTGTAAGAAAATTTCCAGCACAAAGATATGGATGAAAAACTTAAATATTTTTAAATAGAGACATTTTATAGGTTCCAGATACTTGTGTTATCTTAGAAAATGCTTGAGTCACAGTGAATAGATATTAAGCAGTAAAAAAAAAAATCTTGAAAGCATGGACCTATTGCTTCAGAGAACCTCAGCAATTAAATGTCTTCATTTTTGTTATCTGAATATTTATAAAGGCTGAAGTCAGTAAACTGGACCAGAAGGGGAAAAATCTAGTTAGATACATAGGCAGCATGTTAAATGTAATGAACAAGAAGATCAACTAAATCAAGTTAAGCAAGTGAACCCGCAACTGGAGCATGAACAGATTCATACATAAGTGGTATTATATTCTTCATTTGGTCTTTATGTACAACATATATTCACCTGTAAAGAAAGGTACTCTTTACAAGAGCATTTATTGATGTGAGAAAGATAGGAAAAACCCAAAATCAAATGCTGAAAGAGGATTGTTTAGATTACATCTTTAGGAAGATTAGAATTATAAGATGAGTTATTGGGAAGAAATTCATTACTTTGGGTGTGATGAGATGCTGGAACAGGTTTCCCAGGAGGCTGTGGATGCCCCATCCCTAGAAGTATTCAAGGCCTGTTTGAATGAGACTTTGAGCAACACAGTCTAGTGAAGGTTGTCCCTGCCAATGGCAGGAGGTTTGGAACTAAATGATCTTTGAGGTCACTTCCAACTCAAACATTCTATAGCTCTATGATTCTTTGTTTTTGTTTTTGGTTTGTTTTTTTTTTTTTCATATAAAGATATTATGATGGGTTCATATAAAAATTCTGCTTATCATAGAAAGGGCTCAGAGATTCAGGGCTAAGAAAACTTTTTCCATTTTAGGTGGAACTTCCCTCCAAATTGTAATGTGATTTCCAACGTGTTTCAAGTAATTTTCAATGTGTTTCAAGTAATTTCCAATGTGTTTGAAGTATATATACATGCGGCACAATGACATTTGAAGCAAAAGTTGATCTGAAACCAATGCTGCCATGCTATGCATTAAAATGAAGATAGTAAAAATGTAATGTCTACAGTGTCCTTACTTGTAAATGGCTGATGGCATCATTATTGTTCCTTTCACATTGTTTTGGCACCTTCTGTAATGTCTTAAGAGCAGGGAAATAGCTTAGAGTGTGATAGGGTTTGCTTACTGGTGTTGATTCAACTGTTCAAACTAGATGTTCTGCCAATAAAGTTGGAAAATATACTGAAGCATGGATGGTATGGCTACTGATGTGCATCTCTTGCAGGTTTTATTCAAAAAAATGCTGTCTTTGTCTAATAACTACCCAAATAAAGAGGACTGAGAACCTATGACAGATTCAAACTTTCAGCAAGAGCATTTAGAGCACAAACAGTTGACATAGATTTTTTTATTTCTTAAGACTCTTATACATTTTCATTCTTTAAAAAATACCCATTCTTTAAAAAGAACCCTTAATACACAGCAAAAAAAAATGTGTGTGAGAAAGCTTGAAATAAACTGTATGTAGCAAATCCTAAGTACACAGGAGAGCATAATTTCATGGGTATCTCTTCTCCAGCCTTTTGCTGAGGTACCACTTCTGGACATGCCTGCTACCTGCTGGGGTGAGCACCCCCTGAGTACTCTCTCTGCCAGTGCACAGGAATGCTGGTTGTAGCAACATTCTCGAAATTGTCTGCTGCTGTGAATTTTCACTAGGCAGAGCTGACACTTGGAAAACAGTGCTAACTTCTGCAGCTTACTATCACTGATGACATTTCTCAGTTCTGCAGTTTGTATACAATAGTTCTGGACAATCAGAGTGAGTGGAACTTACACTGACACCCTTGGAAAAGGATGAATGTCTTCTTATTCTTAAACTGAAATCCTTATAGATGTTGTCGACACAGCTTATATTGCAAGTCCATTGATCTTGCCTTGAGGGCTTTGATTTGCTGGGGGGCTGAGCCAGAAGCATGGTGGGTTTTTGTAATTAACTGACATGGGAGTGTCATTTGGCACAGTGATTAGAACAACACAGCTATCGTAGAGTAAGGATCGAATTTTTGCTGAGAAATAGGTCCTAAATGAACTATTGTTCTAACAGAGCACCTATCTCCTCATGGTAGTAAACAGTAGTAAACTGTTTAATTGTCAATAAGATCTCTCCCTGCCTCTCCAAACTAGCTTATGAAAACAGAACTGACTTAATTGTTTTGTGCGTGCTCTCTTGTAGTTTTGCTGATAAAAATGCTATCAATGTGGATGTTTTTCTGTACATTGAGCAATGTGATGGAACTTGGATATAATTATAATTATATATTTTAAAAAGTTATTTGCTATTCTTAAAAAAAAAGAAGTTTAAGGATGGATGACTATTGGACCAAAGAGTCTGCCTGCAGTTCTACTACCTTCTAACAAAAGTGCCATTTTATCATAAGTGTAATTCAAGGACAAGACAATTGTAAAACCCATAAAAAGGTGAGAAATCAAAGAATATTTTAGTGAAATGTTTAATTAGGCAAGAAAACATCTGTGGTTACATAAATATAGTAATATATAGCCCTCAGAAAGAACAAATGCTAGCAACAAGAGAAGGTTAGATTAAATCATTATTTCTTTTGGGGCTGGATGCATATTTTTGGATAGAATTTTGTACACATATTTTGATATTTAATTGGTAGAATTTGAAATTTATTTTACTCCCAAATAATTTACACTGAAACACTAAACACTGAGATATACAGGAATCTTTCCCTTAAATTTCTAAAAGGGCAGAGACTGTTTAGTCATCCCAAAGATATTTTGTTTTAGAAAAACATATTAATAAAAAATGCTATATAGTTTGGTCATAAAGACGCTTTAATAATATGTGTCTTTAATGTGATTTGCCCACAACACAGTCAGGGGTGAATTTTCTGTGCAAAGTGGACAGGAAGCCACTGCAAAGGCATACAAGTGAAAGATGTTTGTAAGCTACATAGATTTAACTCTGTATTAGTACTGTCTTCATCAGCTAGATTCTCTTAGTTAATGTGATTAAATAATGAGCTCTTCTAAATTGAATTCAACCTGAGTCATGACATTAAATTCTCATTTCCTGATAAGTTAGACTTTTTCTTGGTTTGAAGATAACTGCCTTCCTTGTGCCATACTTGTTTTCTGTGGGAAGCAAGGACACAATCTGAGGAAGTTTTCCCGCTCCTGAGACCTGGAATAGAAAAGTTTTATCTCTGCACTAACAAAGTGTGTCAAAAACTGTTTATTACTTTCAAGTCTAGTATTTAATGGTTCTATAGGTTAAGAAATTAGAATTCAGTGCTATTCGGGGCAATCTTCTGCGGAGACTATGAAGAATGGAAAACTTTATCAAACACGTATGAGCATTACATAACTCACCTATGGGAAGAACAGAATGGTTGATGTTTTAAGAGACCTCCAAAGTTCATCTGGTCCAACCCCTTTGCTCAAGTAAGATTGTCTGAGACCAGTTGCCCATGTCTTTGAATATCTTCCAGGATGGAGACTCTACAACACCCCTCGGCAACCTGTGCCAGTGCTTAGAGTGAAAAAAATATCCTGGTGCTCAGAGGGAACCTCTTGTGTTTCACTCTGTGCCCCTTGTCTCTGGTCCTGTCACTGGACGCTGCTGAGAAGAGTCTCTTTAAACTCCCAGGTATTCACAGCTCTTGATAAGCCCCTCCTGAGCCATCCCTTCTTTGGGCTGAACAGTCCCTGCTCATGGGAGAGATGTTGCAGTTCCTAAATCACATTTGTGGCCCTTTGTTATCTTGCTCTGGTATTTCTGTGGCTCTTTTTCAGTGGGAGCCCAGGACTGGACAGAGAATTCCAGGTGTGGCCTCACCAGCACTGATTAAAAGGGAAGGACCCCTCTACACCTGCTGGCAATCCTTTGCCTAATGCAGATAAAGACATCATTCCCCTTTCTTGCAGCAAGGACACGCTGTTGGCTCATGTTCGACTGGTGTTCACCAGGAACTCCAGGGTGTTTTCTGCAAAACTGGTTTCCAGATGTTCACCCTCTAGTATAAATTGGTAAATGAGTTTTTTTCTCCTTTGGTGCCAGACTTTGTACTTCCCCTGGTTGAACTTCATGGCAACCTTGTTAGCCTATTTCTCCAGACTGTCAAGATGCCTCTGATTTGCAGCATGCCCCTCTAGTGTATCAGACACTTCTTGCTATTTTGTTATCAGCAAAATTGCAGAGAGTACATTCTGCCCCATTATTATGTTAAACTTGTTAATGAATGTGTTTAACAAGACCTTTGTAAAAGTTTTTCAAAGCATTTACATAACAGAAATCCCTTTGCCAAATTTATGATACACCTTGTTTGATGGAAGCTTCTTATTAAATACTCTGAAAAAAACATTCAGAATTTCTTAGAAGAATTTTGCATTAGAACTAATATTATTACCTGGAGCACAATTTTCCAATGCTACTGTTATTTTGTTGTAATAATTCCAAAAATTAGACTCTTACAAGTACTAGGATGTTACTCAGCTTCAGATAAACCGTTTACATGGTACAACCTCAGATTAACCATTAGAATGGAAAAAAACCCCAACTAATTGAAGTCTCATATATATAGAATTCATACCTAATAGTTCTATCTTATTAATTTATAAACTATTGGAAGATAATTTGAATAAATAGTATTGTTCTAGTTCAGTACACATCAGATAAAAATGAGTCTGAGTTTTTTAGTTTTATACTATACTATTTTTTCTTTTTTTTAAATGTTTAGTAGATTGGGTGGAAAACTAAGGCTTTATCACATTTACGTCTTCAATAGCAAGGATAGCTGCAGACGCAATAGACAATAGCAAGCAAGATAATAGTTGTCTTCACTTTGCCTGCAGAAGCTATCTGAAAAAAGCGTTTACCTTTTTGTTTTATGTTTTCTTTCCTTTTATTTCCCTAAGACATCTAAAACTGAAATACTGCAAGTCCTCTTTACCATTTGTTTTGTTTGTGTGTAGAGCATAAACCACATTTAACACATAATTATTTATTATGTATTTGTTGTAGTCATTTTAGAAACCAAAATTACTTCCTGTCCTGCTGCTTTCAATCTAGTCACTGGATTCACCAGGGCTAGAGGCTGACCAGTACAGTAAAGAATAAGTGGGGATTTTTTAGTCAAACTTTACTGTGTGTACCAAATCCACAGCTTTAAAATAAAAAATGACATATTTATTATTTTGGAAGGCACCTTGGTTAGATATGAAAAGCATTGAAATTATTGATGAGAGAAAGGAGACTACAAAGAACTGATAAATAAGGTTAGATATACAGAAAGAAAAAAACAGAATTCTGAAAATATTATTAACTTAAGGGGAAAAAACCTGAATTCTGATGTTCTTTTGTTAATTGAGGAGGAGGATGAGATCCATCATTATGCAGATAGCTGCAAGCGTTAAAATATATTTGGTTTATGTCTGAAAAGCAGCTGAATAAGTCTGTGGTTTTCTGAGTAGCCAGGCGGTGATTATGTCCTAGGCAAGGCTCCTTCATGTCTCCTGCAGATTTTTTTCCTAGAGTTTCTTCTATGTGTTTTTCAGACATTGCTGTTTCTTCAACCACAGGATAAGCCAGGTCAAGGAGATTACTTGGAGCTATCAAAAGTAGAAAAAATAAAAAAATGCAGGAGAACTCTTCAACTGGATCATCTTCCATATACAATCCAAACTTTATTTTGTGTTTTCTGTCAAAATCAAGTTTACTGAAATACCATCCAGATAAGGGCATTTGGTTCAGGAAGGGTGTTTGACATCTTGTCAAGCATCTGACACCTTGTCAGATCGTCCCTGAACAGCTATCAGAAATACATTCATGGATCATCAGCACTAATTGTGTTACAACTCGTTGTCCATCCACTGGGACAATGTTTTTGTTACTTCTGGTAAGTAGGAAGGAAGCATCTGTGTGAGGGAACTATGAAGCAGGATATCTGTTTCATAGAAATCTCTTGGCAGATTGGTGAGGAGGTGAGGATTTATCACCATGCATTAAAAAAACTACAAATGAAAGAGACCAAAAATTTTCTTTTCAGCCCTTCAATACAGACTTTATTTTGACTATGCACAATCACAGTAGGATGCATCAAATACAGTAACAGTGACCTGAAAAATCGAAGATGATAAACTTGCAAATGTAATCTAATGGAGCATTAGTGAATTTTCAGAAGGACCTCTTTTTGTACATTGTCAGTGGTCTGGAAGAAGACAAGATTATTGCTCGTATAATGTGTAGATGAAATAAAAATGCCAAAGTGCTAAATGACAATTTTTAGATTTTTTTCTTGACTGAGTTTTTGTTGAGATCTCAAAAATATCATCCTTGAGATGTGAATTTTACAAAATTATCGTAGAAAGTATGCTGGATTTATGTAATTTAGTATTTAATTGTTGGGATACAGTCCTGGCATGATTTTTCATCTATAACTATGGCGAATTTTAATACCATTACAGAGTGGTTACTAGTTTTTGTATGAAGACAGAGGATCCTGTTACTTCAATATTGTTTATTTATTGATTGTCTGATACTTTGAAGAATAGTACAGCAAATGTTCATGGTTTCAGAAGAGTTATTGGAAATATCTGAAGCTTGAGAACTAACTTATTGAGAGACACAAGAAAAATCTGGTGACATTAATCTTTGTAGAAATATCAGAAGAGTTTATTTTTGCACAATGTCTAGCAACTATAGAAGTAGAAAATTAGTGCTAGAGGCCCTCTTAATGAAGCAGAAAGCAATGAGTTTCAAGGATGTTGAAGAGAGAAAGCTAGAAAAATTCATATCAGAAATTGGGCATTTGCTTTTATCAGTGTGTGTTACTGATGTTGAACAAGCCTGCCAGACGCTAGAGTAGATTCTTTATGCACCTGAACTGTTTAGTTCTAAATTACATATGTTTCTAAATAATAAACATTACCTAAAAGAAATGCTATAGGAGAAAATAAATACTTGAGGAAATTTATTGCTTCGTATAGAACAGATAGAATTGCCATTCTTACCTTAAAAATATTAGTTTATGATCTTGAGTATGAAGAATCATATTTCATATTTTTTGGAATAACTGGGCATCTTTTGAATACTCATGAAAAGGTTTTGCTTTTTTTTTTAAGGCTACAGAAACCAAGTTCAAACTACCTTAAGGGCTAAATGAATACCACATGCTGTCTTAGATCCTAACACGTTTTCACTTCTGAAGAATAAACAATAAATGGGAATTAGCCTTAAAATTTATTTTTTTTAAACCCTCTGTCACATAGCTCTCTGTGTTCTTTGAACAAAGGGAATTCAGCGAGTTAGATTTCAAAAGACCTCAAAGAAATGACTTCTCAAAGAAATGGCCAAATAATGTGAAAATTCTCTTTCAGTCTTTGTGTCTGTCTTTGTGTCTGTCTTCCTATATCTCAAAATTACACGATGAGGGATGCTTGTGACACACGTTTTTAAATAAATAGCCAAACTGTTACCTAGAAAGCAGCTGAGGTAATTCTGAACTTTAAGAAATTCTGTAGCATTGCGATCCCAGGTTAAAAGACAAAATCCAGGGAAGTCATAGAAAATATGTCCATCCTTTGTCCAAAAAATCAATTGTTGAATTCAGCAAAACAGTCTTAGAGTCATTTCTTCTTGTCTATAAATTTGTTTTCTTCTCCAAATTGCATAAAATCCCTCTGGGATAGCTAATTTGATGGCTAGTTGAGTTTTGCCCTTTTTAGCAAGAACTCAGTCTTAACTACGAAACTGAAATGGCAAAAGTTTCAGCAAAGATAGAGCATTTTCATATTTGTTTGATATTTTCCCTATTATATTTAATAAATAATGAAAAAATACACATATTAGAGAAAAATATAGGATAATAAAACCTGTTATTCTAAATATTTAACCAGTGAAGATTTAGAAAAATAATTATTATCATCTAAGGAACTCACAGCTGGGACATTGAAAGTCTTATTTACATTCATAGTAACTGGAGTTGGATTAGGAGCAAGAATGAAATACCCACAACTGTGCTTATATATGTTTTGCTATTATATGACTGGACATGCTTTTAATTACCAAACCAGTAAAAGTGAGCAACACTTGACATACTGATAACTGAACTCACCTAGTAACACCAGACATTTGAAAACAATTGACCAGCTGACTGAAGATCTGTCTTTATCACAGAGGGATCATAAAAAACCCCTAAGAAACAGGCATACTCAAAGAATACTATAAACAACACGCCTTAAAATTCAAAGGCTTGAGGACTATCTTCAAATGTCAATTTATTTAGTTTTCTTTTTTAAACCAGCAGTCAGCATTGTGATTTTTAACCATATTTAATTCATGGTTTATCTTATGTATTGCACATATCAGAATATACCCTGCACTTTTAAAAGATTTCTGAGAAGGAGAATGTTGTATTTCAACAGCAGTATGATTTGGCAGATACCAATCCAACAGTGGATATTTCATGTAAAATTTATGCACTTGAATTTTAAAAAAAAGATAAGTAAATACATTGCATAATCACTGAAATTAATTAACCCAACCAGAATTAAATAAAATTAATCAAGTGGTTATATAGACTTTTTGGAGTCAGAATAATAGTACTATTATCTAATTGTGTCTTTACAGATAATGAAGAGATAAATCTGCTTTTTAGGATTACAAATGCGAAATTTCTTTTACATATAAATTTAATAAATCTTTCCAAATATTCGGTTCACTAAAAATAAAATACAAATCAAAGGTAGAGACATGTTCAACATTTGAAATCTGGAAATGGAGCTATAATTTATGTTTGTTAAATGATAGATAACTGACTGAGGACATCTGGTATAATGCACAATAATTTCTAATATAAAACATGAGCTTGTGATGTTGAAAAATCAATACCATGAAAAATCCTCCAGAGTTGAAGAATGTGAGTAGATCATACAGGAACAAAAAGCTGAAGCTGCTAATATACTTGACCAAAAAAAAAAAAAAAAAAGTCTGTTCTTGAAATTGAAAAACTAGACAAGACCTTGCAGTCACTGCATCTGGATGTAATAGCTTCCCAGCAGAAACACAAAGTGGAACTTGCTCAGCTAGAACAGTAGATAACAAAGCTTGAAAGAGACCTTAGAGATGCCAGGAACTTTATTGTCAAAATGATCAGGTATGCTTTTGCTATGAGAATGAGCAAAACAGCACTTTCTTCAGAAATCACATTGCATTTGCCTCATACACATTTGTTATGAATTCTTCGGAAAAAGTACTTTATCATTAATTTTGTAAGTACATATATCTCTGGGTTTTGTCTCTAAATTCAAGATATGTTAGAGTTTGTGATAGCAACACTGACAAAATGCATACTGATAAAAATAAAATGAGTACAGTAACATGACTTCTTCCATTATGTTTGCGGATATTTTTATAACTCTCTTTGCCAATTTTAACTGTAAAACCCATTCATACACATTTTCAGTGTCAGAAATCTATCTTGTCATACTTTTTCTTTGGATGAAATGTACATAGAAGTTTTATTTACTCTTTTCACTTTTCTCTGTGGATGTTTCGTGCACAAAAAATGTTCATAAGATGGAAAGGTTTGGGCTTTATTAATAGCATGATATCTCTCTCAACAAAATGGACAATGAGCAGAAATTATTTCTACTTCTTTGGGAACTTTGCCAAATATATAACTTCAATTGCCAGTGACAGCATTTAAAATACTCTGTTTCTGTTAATATTTTGTTTGGTGTTTTTTTTTTTTTTTTACTAGTATATTCAAAACAATAAAAATTAACAAGCCCTTAATTTTCTATTTGGTTTATGAAAGAGATGTACAACGTAAAAGACATCTGCAGAGAGCTTTGAAATCAACTAATGAGGAACTAGTGCTGATTGTTTAATTTCTAATCTTTTGTTAAACAAAAAGAACAACAAAAGGGAATTAACTTCTGAACAATCTTTCCCCTGTAATTAGAACCTTTTCATTGTTTACCAAATAAAGAGAAAGAAATAGAAACATATTACTGCAGCAGGATATTGTACCCTGTCTATTATATTTTGCACACCTGAAAAAATATGTTAATGCAAATAATTGTTGTCATGTTAGCATCACTGGTTTCAAGCTGTCTGAAACAATTTTACATTCTCAATAAGGAATATTTAACATTTGAACCAAAAACAGTACAGCACGAATAATTAAAGGCTTAAGTTAAATACATAGACAGTCATTTAAATTTAGATCTGCAATAACATTTACTATTATTCTCTAAGGCTTTGACTGTGCTTGACAGAAACAAAGTACTCTGGGATTAATTTCAAGAAATGGTGCCAACTGTGCGCAATTTGCTGTAATTAAGACATGAAAGAGTACTAAATATTCAGATTAAAAGAAGCATGATGGAGCATGATAGAGAATCAAGGTGTGGCATCAAGCCAAAAAAGCACAGTCAGTCATGAATGCTCAGTAGTGATTGATATGAAACTTATACCTACAAACTTGTAATATGTACTTCACAACTGTGCTGATAAAAATTAAAATCAGTGCACTCTGCTTTAAGGAAAAGGGTTCTTCTAAATCCAAAGTCCAAAGTGTATGTAACGTTTTTAAACAATAACAAAACAGAGCCCAATAATGTTTATTTTTACACCAACAAGATGCTTAAACAATGAAATAGGGGGAAAAAAGTTAGCATGGTAGTTTTTTTCCTTTGGGATATCCCTATGCTTTGGGATATCCCTATGGCTACATCAACCTACAGCATTCACCAGAGTGGCAAATGAAAGAGGTCTGTAGCAGTTGGAACCAAGAGATTAAGTACCCCCCTCCTTTTTTTTATTCATCAAACATTTTCCCTTTTTCTTTAAAGAAAAAGTATTCATTTAGATCAAACTGCATTTCCCATTTTTCTCTCAGAATTAGATGGAATATTTCTTCTTGCCTTTGAACTTATAAGTATTGATTAATGATGTATTTATTGTAATACTGAATCTTTTCTTCAACAGACTTTTCTAAATTAAAGTCCTTGTAACTTTTTGATCCTGGAGGAGATGTGGGTACTTGACCCAATTGCTAATGAGGTGCTGTATAATCTCATGTATCCTATAGCTCAAAATAGCAGGATGCAGTATAAAAAGTACATCATGAAAGGCCCTCTTGGAATGCCTTTTGTCTTCACAGGCAATACGCAAAAGAGATGACCTTCTGAGAGAGTCGGAAGCCGATTTCCTGCGGGCAAGGGAAGGTATCAAAGCAAAAGTGGCTGAGGTGGAGCACCTTGACAGTGTGGTCAAGAAACTGAAAGCCAGTATCCAGGACACACAGAAAGAAAAGAATCAGACAGAGACAGCAACCACCATACTGAGAACTGAGATTCAGCAGCTAAATCAGTAACTGCAGGGTGTGCATAAGCAGTGCAGAAAGACAGGTAATAATGTACAAAAATATTAATATTACAGAAATATGAATTTTGTACAGTCTAATGGAATAGAATTTTCAATATGGGCATATGATTGTCGCAATCAAATGAATATAAAAGGTTCCCTGTTCAGCTCTAGGGTAAATTTACAGATACAGACTGTGACTTCATCCAAACAAAATAAACACAACCGGTTCTTTTTTCAGTAGTTCTATTTCTGTCCTATAATCCTTGTATTGATTTGGTGAAACATCTATTTCTGTGCCAGAACACCTGTTCAGTCATTGGCAAAGCAAAATGCAATTTAAACCTAACAAGTTTGACATAATTCCAAATATTTTAGCTGACTTTTAAAGCTGGTATGATTAATCCCTGTATAGATAAGTTAACGGCTTTAGCAATAGTGCATTGATGCATGTGGTATTTTTTTTAGGCGAGCAGTTTACAAAAAGCAAAACAAGATGGAAAAACAAGGAATCATTTCATTATGGGCAATAAACTGCTTTAAAAATTTTTGGTTGATACTTTTGGTTTTCACAGTAACGTGTGCTAGAACTAGTTTTCAAAATAAGCAAATGCAACAAGGAAATTGCATTATTAATATTTTGAAGTCACAGTATAGTAGAGCTTGAAATATACTACTTTTACCAAATAAAATATTAATGAAGTCATTTGGAACATAATAGACAGCCTGTGTCAACCCCTTAATTTTCTCTTCCACTATTCACAACATTGCCAGATACGTGTTTCTGGATAAAACCCCCTAGAGGTCTGCTGCAAATTCTTTTTCAATACAACCAGATCATTGCAGATAATTGTATTACACAGGGTATTGATCCAAAATCGTTGTGCACCGGAAACATCTGAAAAAACATGATTATAGCTTTCTGGTTATTGTTCGTACATCATATAAGCAGGCTTTTGTGTGAATCACCTGTAAGAAAGGCAAGGTGGAAACATCAGAGAAATTACCTCTTTACAAGAATCTATTGATCACTTTAAATCAAAGAAGTATGTTTGACATAAGATTACCTGCCAGTTTGAACATTAGGTACACTATGTTATAGCCTGGGGCAGTTGTAAGTCTGACAAAGGGATTGTAAATAAAGCATGCAGCTGCTAGCGCCTCTGGCTTGGGATCAACCAAGGCTCAAGTCCAAGGCATAGGTAAACTTAAAATAATTTAACCCTTTTTTACCAGGACACATTGTGAGTTAAACCTGATTATTAAAAGTAGTGATTAAATCACCTCGTGTATGTTTAAATAGCTATGCAATTACAAAAAATATGTTGGTGGATCGGTTTACAAATCAAAGAAGATATAAATAATATAAATTTGGGAAGATTATTCTGTCTCCACACAACAGATCACAGCTCTAAACTACTTCTAAGAACTTCTAAAGCATTGTTAAGGATCTGATTCAGGATAATACTTACAGCGCTATTTCACAAAATTGACAAGAACTTAAATTTTAATATTCAAATAAACCTCATTTTTGATATAAAGGAGTGTCTTCTGGAAAAACAATTAAACAGATCAACAACTGGGAAACTTTTAATGGCAGAGGTTTACATTACATGTGAAATATTTACCCTTCTTTTGATTTCAAAACCCAATCGAATACTTGGAGCCCACAGATAAATAAGGTTACTCAAATAAGTAGCTATATTATTTCCAGAGAGACAATCTACCACACTAAAGTTATTAAAAATATATATTACAAAAATGAGTCCAAAATGCACATAAAATATATTTTTTCTACATATTATAATTCTTATTGAATGATGACAGCTTATGTTTGACTTTACTAGCTCTGCTCATTTTTAGATATGAAAGTAAAGTTGGTTATACGTTGTTTTTTAAGCTGTACGTTTTTTTAAACAAGTGTTGACACTAATAACAGTTTAACTCATTAGTTCACAAAGATTCATATTTGCTTGATATTCAGTAAGGATGAACTCTGGGTGATATCTACTGCTTGTTAAACGTTTAGTTGTTAATGTTAGCTGTGTACCTTTCTGAGGCAAAAATTTAAATGTAAACAGTTCATATACAGTACTTTTACTCATGGAAATGGTGACTGTTGCTGTGTTTTGTGAGAAGCCAGGTTATGTTACTGTCAATTAGAAAAGAACAAAGCAATTTCTTCTATAAGGAAATTGATCTTCTGAATATTCTGAATTCATAAAGGAAGATATGATAGCTGAATTTAGATCCTGTGCATATGGTGAATGTTGTCAGACATTAAAGACAATAAATGCAGAATCATGTTAACAGAGCACAAATGCTTTTCTTTAAGCGATTCTTTCAATCTAAACCTGGAAAATACTGTTTTCTGACTTCATTAAAGTCGAGTGTATTTTCACTCTTTAATATTATATTATGGGACATTAAAAACAGGGATTTTAATCTATGATCACATAAATGCCTCTTTTATTGTACTTATTGAACTGCTATCACTAACAGATTAATAATTTCTTATATTTTTCTGGTGTCAAATTTCAAAATAATTTGAATACTGCAGAATAAAGGAACTGTGTGCTATAAAATGCTTGTTGTGAAGCACTTGCTTTAAGGCTTAGTTTTATTCCACAATATCCTAGAACTGTGCACTACATGTGTCTATATGTCTAAAGCCATATATTTATGAAAGAGTATAAAAACAAATACATGTGTGTGGATTTGTCTGTGCAGGAACACATACACCTGCACACTAACACAGATTCATGTGTGCACATACTAAGGGCTAAATATTTAAATTAAAGCCTATGTACATATATCTTTTAGGAAAATGGTCAACAAAGAACAAAGGAAAAATGTCTTTGTCTTAAATCACTTATTTTTCTGAGAGCTGGCAGTGAACGGCTGTGATTCTTTTGGTCTAAGGAAAGATTGCCATCTATTGGATGACCTTGGAAAAGAACGGGTTTTTACTATGCATGGGCTCTGTAATTCATGAAAAAATATAATGCAATTGAAGACTTCAAGATTAAATTGTGCATGTTACTATTGTTAAATGGTATAAAAGCTGCTTTATTTTCAAAACTGTGATTTTGAATTCTAGATTGACTTATACTGCAAAATACAAAGGCAATAGGTGTTTGCTTCAGAAGGAATGAAATCCTGGATGTGCATGTATACAGTAAGCTCTGATAGCAGTTTAAATGTTTGCAGAATATTGAATCCAAGTTTCTTTATTTAAGTTTACTGTAATACAATGAAAGAGACTTAAGACAGCTCTTAATACATTTATAACATATTTTCCTCTCAAGATTTGGGAACCGAATGATGCTCTTCTCCTGAAAACAGTATTTGCCCAGCTCTTACCGAGGGTTGCACTGCATTGCATTTAAAACAAAAATATTGCTCTGCTTGAGCTTAAAATGCAAAGCTTTCTTTTTTTTCTTTTTTTTTTTTTTTTAACTTACAGGCAAAGAACTTGCCAGTCAAGATGAAAAACTTCTTCTAATGGAATCCAGCTTGAAAGCAACTCAAGAGCAGCTAAGTGAGCAAATAGCAGAAACAGTTCGCCAAGAACAGAACAGTAGAAAATCACAGACGGAGAACTGAAAACCTTGAGAAAACATATTCTAACTTCTGAAGAAGAAATTAGTGATTACAAGTGAGTTACTTATTTTTTTGGTATTTGAGAAACAAAAGACATTAAAGTCAGCAGTAAATTCTTTTAATATGCACTGTATTAATTGTTTCTCTCAGGTACGATGCAGTGTAAATATGTTCTGTAACTCTATTGAATAAACTATGAAATCTAAATGATTGATTAATGTGTATTTTAAAATATGACCTGCACTTAAAAAATTGAACGTTGAAAAGTACTATTAGTAGGAGTCTGGTTTATTTTTAAAATTAATATTCTGTAGCGTTGAAGTAGAATAGTGTGTGTAATTGTTTATTACCTCTCTGTTAATGGTATTCTCATCTTCCTCTTTTTAGAGACCAAAGGTTACATATGGGTCTTATTGTCTTTCCTTTTTTTTTTGTTAGAGAAGCTGCCTCTAAGCAAGAGGCTACCAAATTAAAGAAAATTTGATGTTTGAACTTTTAGTCACAATAGCAAGGCATATATAAAGTTTTTAACATAAAGGAAAAAATACAAACAGTATACTTTAAAAGAATTTACACTGAAAAAAGTACTTTTGTTCTAACCAGTCAAATTTACTATCTATTAGATTGAAGGCTAGCTCTTCAGATTTTATCAAAAAGTAACAATGTTCAAAAATTAGATTTTATAATTTAGTTTAATATAAACTATATTTTACATTGAGCCAAAAAGTTATTCATTTTTAGAGTTCTTGAGATTCAGACTATGCTAAAAATTACTCTCTTAGCTGGTGCTTTTTTCATGCAGTCATTCTCTTCTTATTAAAGTTATGTTGCATTAAGCAATCCCTATATACAGACTGAATTTCAAGCCATTTCATAATATCATAGTGCATGATGAACACTTTATACTAGATAATTTGGCTGCAGAAAGAAAGTCTGTTCATTTGGAGGTGGATTGAACATTTAGAGCTAAATGTTTTATCTCAGATGTTTAGTAAGCATAAAATATTACCTCAGCAAATGTTTTCTGGGGAAGACTTGCTAAATTCAGATGCAACAAACATCACATATCTAAAGCAAAATATTATATATGCTTAGCCTAAATGACTTTTAGACTGGAACTTTATCCGTTCTTCAGCTCAAATATTTTAAGTTAATATTTATGCTGAGGACTGGGAAAAGCTTCATGGAAGAAACACTGTCTTCAGTTATGTGTCTTAATTTCTTTAAATAAAATAGCTTGGTGGTTTTCAACCTGTAGTTATATCTCTAAAGTCATTACTAGTACTTCTCTGGGGGAAAACACTGTCACTGATTTACTTTCCTAACACAGCTTGAATCTTTTGCAATAGTGGGTTTTCTTAACTATTTGAAGTTATTCCTCAGTTTACAAAATGCCATGTTATGCCTAATCTTGTAGATAGTTCTCTGTAAATAAAAAGGATACAAACTTCTAGGAATACTGATTGTGGTAACTTGGTGTGGGATGGGGGGGAAGGAGGAGGGAAGTGGAATTGAAACTCCCAGCTGTAGCTGATTGATTGTGTCATGAAATATAGCTTTTGAGAGAGCAGGAATTTTGCAAAAGTTCACTGAAATGAGCTTCACTAAGGTTGAAATAGAAGGCCAAATGATAATCATTAAAAGATTTTTCAGAAGGACTTTTTATTAGATTTTTTATACCTTATATGAACACACAAAACTTGAATGAAACTCTTCACATGCAAAAATTATTATCAAACTGACCTTTGTGCTCTTGTATTTTTCACACTTGTTCAGTGGCTTTGGAAGTTTGTTAATGCAGTGCATAAACATCATAAACTTTGATTAAGGAAAACCTTTACTTAGCTCTATAGATTATCAAAACTATTTTTATTTAATCTTATGTAAAATTTTGAATTTATTTCTGATACCATTGCTTTTTAAAAGTACTCTGATGCATTGCTTCAGGATTACAGTAACCAAATTATTTGCTGAATCTGAAAAATTAAAACTGCAAATTCAAAACAATAGGTTTAGTAAAGTGGACCTGATAAATCTAAGAAATTAACAACAAAGTAATTTAAATATTGACATTTCCTTTTAAAACAACATGCTATGTACCTGAAAACAGTAATGCTGTGCCAGCCAGTATCTGCTCTGTTCTGTTCTTTGGGAAACAGAAAGAAAAATGGATCTCTGTCCCCTGGGTATTTGGGACAGGGAATGTCATGAGGGTTATATTTAGTCACTAGGAAGGGTACTGCATGTGTCATAAAGTAGCATCCCTTTGGTGCTGACTTATTCAAAGTCATACAGTCCTGGACTTTTCTTACCTTCCTCCTTAGTGAATTTGACAAATGCAGCTGGTATCAGGGTGAGAGCACAGGACCATACAAAGAAAAATACAGCACAGCATAAATTGGTCACTTAAAACTACCCTGAGTCCTGAGATTCTGCTATAGCTGTTGTGAGGCCTTTGAGAGGAAAGGTTCATTTCTGTATGCTTTTATTTCCTTGTTGTGCAGTCCTTGTTCTAAGTTATTTTTTCATGGAAGTGGTGAAAAAAGGAAATGATTGACTAGGATTTAAAAACAATAAGCAACCCTTATATTCATTAATTAACCAGAACAAAAATATTTATTTTTAAAACAGGCAAACCCATTTTCTGCTAATTTCACAGGGTGCCCCCAATACACTTATTTCATAGGGAAGCAACTAAAAGTTTTTAGAAGTCACAGGCTTTGTTTGCTGCATACTTATCCTGGATGAAATAGACCTGAGGAAACCACAACCCCAGTCCCACTCCCCAGCCCTCCACCCTGCTTGCCTCCCCCCAGTATAAGCCTGTTACACCTGAAAGATTTGTTCGGAATGTCCAGTGGGAACCTGGAAATCGTAATAATTTGTAGTATCGATTGTGTGAAGCTATGCAGCTGGGGCCTCTAGTGAATAGACAGGAATAGACATTTTATTGATTAACTTTTACAGTCATATTTTCAGGACTCTGCTGCAACATAATTTTCACTTCCCAGCTTTGTGCTGCTGCATCATGAAACTTGGATTCTTCTCTCTTAACATTTACCCACCTGAGAGAAACAGTACAGACTTGTCTTTTTTTAGCTGTGCTCCGCAGTAATGCGTAATATTTGGTGTAGTGAATTCTTTTAAATTTCCCCTCTGCTGTCACAATAAAATGAAAAATCTTCACAAGTGATGTTAGTAAGTATTGAACAAGTTGCACATCCTCTCTTAACCCCACAATAGATGCTATTTGTAATATCTTCTCATAATTCTATTTCTCCTTTCATTTTCATTCTTATGTTTTAAATGGATAAGTTTCTGGCAAAAGCAACCCTCCTCTTTACATCTACAAATTCCAGAACTGCTTAAAAGGAAAACCAGAGCAGCCCCATAATAAAATCTATGCTTTTATTAGTTAGTGAAATTTTAAAAGAGGAAGACAAAATGTTCACTTGAAAATCTGAAAGGAATTATCAGAAAAATCTGATTCATTTTCAGGAGTGACATACTGCATTAACCAAAATTGCTTATAAGATTACTGAGAGGACCGGATTTCAGTACAGTTGCTAATAATTTTTTAAAAAATGTGTATATGTACTGAAGTTTTATACAAGCAAATCTCAAAAAACTTTTTTTTCCCAATTCTGGTGCTATTAATTACCAGAAAAGAACAAAAATGGCATTGTGCCATTGTGAAAAGAACTGTTGCATATTTGCTGGTTTCTTTAGTACGGGTTACTTTGTACATTAGATTCCTAAGCCATTTCTATTTCATGCACTTAGAAAATTATCAGTGAAAGTCCTCATCCCTTTTATTCATTTAGTGGCTGTTTATTTTTAGTTATTTTATGCACTTTCATGTGAACCATGTTTTTGACATAAGTTTAATAATGCCTTGTAGGCTAAATATTCACCACCCCAACATCACTGGTCTTTATATGATTTAAATGCCTGTCATCTCACTACTTTCGCTATTCTTTGTCGCTATTAACATCTTTTAATTATAACAATGCTTAAGATATTCGTGGTCATGTTTCCTTTTGTCCTTCCCCTCTCATCAGAGACATGATGATGTGCACCATATGGAGCTGCAACTGAGGCAGAAGATCTTCCATCCGTCACAAAAGGTTCATTTTGTTTATTATTGCCAAACTTATGACTGAATAATTCCTATTTTGTTTCAAAGAATCAGGAAAAGTGTGGAGGACTTAAAGGTAAGAATAACAACATCAAAGAAAGAGGATAAGTAGCAATTTTCTCAAGACCTCAGTGTCCTCTGGTCCTAGAAAAAGTAGAATTAGTCTCAATCCAGTGAAGAACTAGAAAATTTGAAGTGTGTAAGTTTCTTCCTATGCATGGAAAATTAATGTATTATTTAGCAAACTGATTAATAGCAGTATCAGATTTTAATCACATTCTAGGCTCCAATATTTCAAACATATGTGAATGCAAGTCACAGTTTCACAGTTTTGTGAAACCAATTACCCTATAAACATGTGAAAAGCTGTTCAGAAGTTTGCAAGATTGAAGATGAAAACTTTTCCAAGGATCACATATGATTTTGTTTTGTAGTTGTGATGTTGTATTATAAAAGTATTGAATTATGATGTAAGGATTACAGGAAATCTTCAAAATATCTGACTGTATTTTAATTTAGGTTAATTTAATAGAAATCCAAATTAGTGTTTGTGTGTATGATTTAGTTAAAGAACAGGGAAATGGTATTCCCTCTTCTGAACATTTGTGGAGATATTAAATAAGATTAGAGTAGTATTTCAGTAAGTTTTATGTGTTCTAGGTAGATAATCCCCTAAATGCTTAGGACTCTGTGCATATCATGTTAACTGAATTTCTAGATTTTCTATATAGTTTCTTTTTTCCTTTCTATTTTGATATATCCATGCTAAGGCTTCTTACAGTTGTGGTAACCTTTTCATTACGAATTAGGCAAGGCGAATTTAAAAACTTTTAAGAAGTAAAAAACTTGAAATGTTTTAAATGTTTATTAAATAAATTAGATGCAAAATATAACAAAATGTTTCTTAAAGCATTTTTTTACACTGCACAAATTCAGGACTAATTATAGTTCCCAGTTTTAATCAGGCAATTCTAAGGTTTATTGTGACATAGCTGAAGGCTGCTTGACTCAATTACTTTATCTTTTTCTCTAAGAGAAATTGCAAATCTGAAGTATTTTAATAAGCTTGTGCCATTTATTTTGATTTTTAATTTCTAACTATTAATGGAAAAAGTAAGACATTAAGTAAATAAAAATTTTTGTTTATTGACTTTGAAATTATCTATGGTACAAATATTAAAAAAAAAACAAAAACAAACAAACAAAAAAAAACAACCAAAAACCCCCCAAAAACCTATTATCTGTTCAAGAATAGGATATGATCCTGCACATTTGAGTCCTCCCAGACACTATAGTTATGACTGAGAAAAGCTGAATTGATTGCAATGGAAATCTACCTGACAGTAAGTATTTGCAGTGGCAGACAAAATTATTTAAGAAAAGAGAATATAAAATTAAGAAAGACAGATGGACTCATAAGAGTGAAATACAAATAGTCTGAATCAGGATTGATTTCAACATAATGTGGTGGAGGAATCCCCACTTATTGATCAACTTTAAAGCCCATGCACAGCACTTAAAAAGATAAAGTAAGCAAGGTCAGATAATCAAAGCATTTAAATAGTAAAAACAGCAACTGCCACTGTAGACTGCTAAAATAAATCCATAATACAAATTGCTTTAGCAAAAAGTAGATGAGCAGCTGATCTTCCTATTGAACTTTTATACTGTTCAGTGACCACACTGGGGAGAGGATTGGAAGAAATGCCTTGAAGATCAATATTGAGTGAGAGGTAGCAGGGATTCATTCTGAACATGAAAGAATTACGAGTATGAGAGTAGAAATCCTGAGGAAATGTCATCAAGGAAGGACCGATCTTTTAAAATATCACACATTTTATATGAGCATAGTATGATTTGATATCCTGTTATGATCTTTGAGCATTCAAAGCTTATTAAAACAGAAATTTACTTATTGAAAAAAACAAAAATACGACTAATGATTTTAATGAAATTAGTTCTAAGAATTCAGTAACCTCTGTCTTCAAAACTAGGGGAATTTTAATATTCTTAATTAGTATGGTATTCAGTTGAGGCTGCTACTTTCCAGCCATATGTATTTCAAGTTTTTGCTAAATAGGAATAATGAACCAGAATATTGTATTTGCTATCTTTTTTTGATATTTTTATTTTTTTCAAAGATCAACATGCACCTTTAATTAACATGTTTAATGTAAGTGCTATTCCTTCAGATCTATTTGAAATACTATTTTTGCAGACGTTTTAATTATTCTGTGGAAAATACAATGCAACTGCTTCAAATTTCAGTTTTTCCTAAACTTATATGGGATTTTCATTTTAAAATAGGTGTTAAAATATCTTTCATTTATACATTATTTTTTCAGCACAATTCAAAGAGTATTTGTGAGAAAGAAATACCAGAGGTGGAAGTATTACAGTAGCTCATTGTTTCAAATATGTTGTTTTCATTCACTGTTTTATTACATAATTGTATGAGAAACACTGCATTTTCATAGATATATTATCCCCTTAAAATGAAGAATCCTTCTTTTTTCTTTATTTTTGACTGTGATCTTCCTTTACTTGCAGGCTCATTATCCCACCTGTAAAAATGGGATATTTTTGGAAATTAATTTTTGGAAATTAATAATCCAAGTATTTGTATTTTAATCAATAAAAAAAGGAACACTAAAACTAGAGTGTTTCAAGGATATAGAAAATATATTAAAAAAAAAAAAAAAGTAAAGTGAGCATTTGTTTTCTCTTAGAAGGTCTTTTTTGACAAAATACTTTAGAGTAACTGATTCCCAAAATCATGAAGTTTGTTCGCTATGGTAACTGTACCATGCACCTTCTTGTAATGCATAATTATTTACAAGCACTATTGGCTCAATTTTGCTGTATGAATTGCTGATTACAGCAATTTCAATGGTAAAATTGTGAAAAACCATATTCATAGCTGTCAAAGAAAGGTCAGCTTATTTGCATTCATTAGGAACTTGGAGGGCCATACCACACGCTTTTCCTCTGGGATTCTTACAGTTATTGATTTGTATACAGCTGCAGGAAAAATTAGTTGGAATTATATTTCACTTACCACTGGAGGCTGTATATTAATAACAGTGGAGTTCTACATGAAAAAAATAGAACCAGCAAATTAAATAATTGTCATTTTTAAAAACTAAAATTGTTATATTTAACTTGTTAAAAATAATCTCTTTTGAATAGCTGGAGGAAATCTTTTAGTGAACTTTTGTTAATACTCACAGTATTTTTATTTGCACAAATTGCATAGGCACTTTTATTAATGTGACATAAAATATTCAAAACTTTGTATTTAGTAGTGGTCTTTACAGATGCTTGTAAACCAAGACAATATGCTTAGCCTTCCTTATATAGTGAATTTTTCTTTTATACCTGTATAATTACTATCCTCAAAATTTAAAATATAAATAATCCTGTCTTAAAAAAATCTTATATTTGTTCTCTTGGCATTAAAGACCCTTCAATATCAAGAGCTGTGTGAAATCATAAGGAAATATTATCACCATCCTTGACTGGTATCTTTTGGTATAAAAAACTATGGTTAATGTCTTCAAAAATGTCTACAGGGGTAACATACCAACAATGTGAGGTCAGGTAAAGCACATTGTCAAACTGTTACAAACCTTTGTCTAAACGGAGAGAACTTCAGATTTAAAGATAGCAATGATGATCAGGTGGTATGCATTTGAAACCTTGTTTGTATTACATTGATAAATACTGTACATGATTAGTGCATATTTCTGTGAACTTTTAACACTTTAAATGGATTAGAATGTCTTATTTTGATCATATCCATATTGTTCATTAAGATAAGATTAGGTCCTTAAAAAATGTTTGGCTTGTTTCCATTACACTCAAAAATGTTTAAAGTAGAAAATATAGAATACAGTTTTCCATAGTGTGCATATATAACACATGTTTGAGATTAATCAAATCATGGTCACCTCTAATTAACAGCAGGGAGCAATTCCAACATGGGACAGGGCCAGATGACTAAGAAATGAAGCATATATTTAAAAGATGCTGCATACTAAGAAAAGAAAAATAGGTTATGACTTATGACTTAAAAATACTGCAAAGTTTTAAACCTGTGGTTCTGTGCATGTGGTTTAAACATTTTATTTTGCCTTTCTTTTTAGCTGAGCCAGAAATTTTCATAACCCTACAATTTTGTAGGTAAACACAGTTTTCTTTCAAAGTTAATTTTTTTGCCTTATTCATAATTAATAGATTTTAAAAAACCCCTGAACATTGCAACTTCAGATGAGCAGCTTTTTATTTTCAAATTTTTATTTTCTAAAAATGCCTGATATGTATACCAAAATTCTCTGATTTACCATGACATTTGCTTAACACCACAGGAAAAGCAGTGATCAAGGACATACATTGAAATAAGTTGAATCTTTCCTCCTATTTTTATTTGGGTTGTTTGTTTGTTTGTTTGTTTGTTTTAAATAGGAAGTTTTATAGCTGATCAAGAAGAAAACTCTAGGAAAAGAAATGTCATTGAGTGATGAAGACAACTGGAGACCTAGACACTTTCCTGTCCTTCAGACACAATGAAGATACTAACTCTAAATTTTCTGAATATCCAGTGTGAGATGCTGCTGTCTGATCTGTAGCAAACTGAACTTTGCTAAGAATTACTGTAGCCAATGTTAATTTGCTTTGAACAGTTAAAAGTCCTTGCAGGTAAGAATTAAGAAGAGACATGAGAAAACAATGTTCACTTGTGTGCTGTCTCTGACTGGGAGTTTGTGCCAAGGTCATTCTCATTGCATTTAGGACAATAGCTCCTGAGCACATGCAAGCTTTTCTGTCTCTGAGTGATTCAATAACTGCTAAACTTGCCTATGAGAAGGGGAAAGCTCTACAAGAAAGTCTGGAGACCAATTCCTTTTAGATCAACATGGAATAATGTTAGTTCAAATGGTTAGTTCAAAATAAAAGAGAAATTATTCTCTGTTGTCGTATATCCCAAATGAGAGCTCTGATAGAAAGCATTTCACAATTTATTTTTGCTTAATGTGAGGCTCCTTATCTTCTTTTAGCCCATTTTCCCAAATCCTTTTACTTCAGCTGCCTATGCATAAAATGATAATAGAGATGTATTCTCATATAATGGATGCTGATATTTATGAAGCACTCAGACACCATTGGGTTTAAAATCAGGGGCTTTATTTATGTTGTCTTTTTTGTTGTGTCACAATGTGAGCTGTGTTTCTCACTTTAAGTCACGTAAGCTGCTGTATAGAGACATTAGCTGTAGGCTGCAGATTCATAATTTGCCATTGAATGGACTAGAATTTCGTTCCAGGGTCTTGTTTTGGACTTAATTATTTTGTGCAGTGCCCATGATTTTTAAAAATAATTACATGAGTATTAATTTGTAGGTTTTGGAGACTCAGATAAAGTGAAAGATATTTTTTCATCCATATCAGCACTTGAATATTGTACTTTATACACTAAAAGATAAATTAAAAGAAATCAAAATGTTTAAGTATTTATCCGCTAATTGTTAAAAGATATCATGCAAATTGGGTGTTTAAAGGAAGGCATATTATCAAATTATAAATCTAAAAACATGTAAATATACTTACATATGTTAGACAGACATTATTACACTTGACAACATTAATTCTGATATATTTGGAATGATGAATATTTGAATTTGCCACACTAATGTTTTTTTAAAGTAAAATCAGCATCAGAGCCTGCTTCCAAGTCAAAGAGAATTCAAGAGGCACTGAACTTAAAAGTAAAATCGGATTCACCTCTTTTATATGGATATTTTTCAGAAGGAACACCGTGAAGGGGTTCCTTGCTCGGTGTGCTGTATTTTCTGACTCAATCAGTTCAGACTAAGATTTGGCAGTAGTTTCTCTAGCAGGGAAGCCACAAGGTATCCAAAAACCCCCAGGATAAGTAAGGGCCATAGCACAGCACTGACTTTAGGAGACAAGAACTTTTCAGCAGAATGGATGTAGAACTTAGATGATAGTGCACTCTCTCTCCATGCACATTATTTCATGTATTTATTTGTTAATATTTTCCTTAGAAATATAGATAAAATTTTCATTTACACGTTTCAAGATAATTTGGCCTTGAGCAAAAACCCAGCAAGACAAATTTCAATCCAAATAGATGAAGCTGAGCAAAGCTCTAGGAAACTCAAAACCATGTCCAATAATGGAAAATTTTGTGGTAGGTGGAAGAATGATAGACAACTGTAATGGCACCCTGACAATCAATGAAGCTACAAAAACTGAAGTTTTTTTTATGACATCAGCTTGCTGAAACTGGTGAGTGTGAAGAGGATTTTTTGCTCATAGACATCAACTGAAATTGAAAATAACAAATTCTAATGAAGAAAATTTAACCTTGAGGTAAAAATAATACTGCCTTGCCTATACTTTTCAGAATTATTTATTAGCCCTTCAAGGATAAACATCATCAATATCATGCAAAAATTCAAAATAATTTTCTAAAGCTGGGAAATAATCTTGTTATTTTTCATTATTTTTTTTTCAAAATTGTATTCAGATATTTATAAGGAATGGACTTGAATTTGTCATCTATTGCTGTCTTCAATACAATCTACAACAGCGAGGACTTTCTTCTAGAACCAAGAGGAGGATTGAGAGAATGCCATAGCCCTGTTTGATTTTACCTTTGATTTTAAGTTAATTGATTTACATTAATTTGGAATTCCCTTTCAGATGGATATTTCAGTTGTCAGAACTCATAATGGCAATATACATTTTCTTTTTAAGTCTGGTAACCCTTAAGATTACATGAGAGCCCTTCTTAAGGCTAAAAGAACTTTTGGCCTGCAAAAAAAAAAACCACTTGAATGCTTTGAAGTAGAAACTTTTATTGTAGGACATGACAATACTGAGTCCATCCTTTTTGTTACAGACCTTTCACCAGACTCGAGAGTTTTCTTGTAGATTGTAGTGTTGACAACTGTTAGCCAACTCAATTCCTATCAAAAATGAATGGAATTTGTGAGTGGCTTGGTTGATTTTGTTTTGGTTTCGTGGGTAGTTTGTTTTTTTTTGTTTGTTTGTTTGTTTGTTTGTTTCTGCAGCTGTTGTGGCCCACTTCGCTTGGTGCTTTAAAGGGAAGGTTGCTTGATTTGCTCTGAGTGGCACAAAGGAAAAACAACAAAACTCTTGGGTGGTTCAAACTTTATCAAACTTTTACTTCCAAAATTTAGAATATTTAAGGTAAAACAAAGTACTCAGCAAATTTAAAATGCAGCCGTTTTAGTTAGACAATCAATAATAAAAAGCACAAAATTAACTTGAGAAAATGCATAAGAGAAAAGGAGAAAAAGTGAAAGAAAGTATAAAAGTAGCAAGGTATAGAATCACCACCTGTGGATCCAGAAATGAGACCTAATTGTTGAAATTTGAGGTCTCTTGGTCAAAGCGATGTTGCAGTCCTGATCCACCAGGGGTGGGGGAAGCCTTCAGTTTGGAGTGAGAAAAATAGTTGCAATATTTAATACCTAATGATATTTCTGGATGAAAAAAAATTACGAATTTTAAAGAATGCATGAACGATAGCTGTGGTGATAACATCTGTTATCTAGCAATTTACATTCAGAGATGTTATATTTTTCTAAGGATGTATAAATTAAGCCAATTTTTTTAAAGATTACTAGAATTTTGTATAGATGCCTGTGTATTTATGTACTTATTGGGGAATAAAAC
Organism: Melospiza melodia melodia; assembly: GCF_035770615.1. NCBI lineage: Eukaryota > Metazoa > Chordata > Aves > Passeriformes > Passerellidae > Melospiza > Melospiza melodia. The sequence continues at coordinate 143,712,666 of NC_086194.1, forward strand.
TGATTTGTATAAATTGGGACTTTGGAGCACAAGATAGTGAAGTGTCTTGTCTTAGGTATCAGCAAAGATAAAAAGAACAATACCATTTGAATAAAGGAACATGAAAAAGACCAATTTATAACAGCAAATGAGTATGGGAATCCACAGGAGCCACCTATTCTACAGAAACTCTCTGTAGGATACGAGAGTTCATGGGAAAAACTCTCATAAAAAATTTCAAAATTTTTCTTTCTATGAGAAAGGGAACAGGCTACTTGGTGTTTATAAAAGGGGAAAAATGCACGCAGTCTGACAATATTTGCATTCTGTTTTACTCTACTGTATTTTTCTTGCCCACTCTGTAGGTTTGGATTAAATTCATATTCTATTGATAAAGCCATGCAATTTCAAGAAAACGATTTTTCTCTGCCTCCACTTCTCTGCATATGTATTTATATAGACATATATCTTTTTTGTTTGTTTATTTATTTTTACTTCTGACTCAACACAGCTGTGTAAAAATAGTGTAGTTTGAGTGCTTATACTTTTCATCCCTGTAATTAATACACAGGAAAGAAAGCATTGAGATAAGTGGAACAATACAATAAAATGTTGGTTTAAACGGGATACTTTTAGAAAAAGAAATATTTTGCAGGAATGAAAGCTTTTCCGTCTAAATGATACCATGTAATCTAAACTGGTTTTAAGCTAAAAAAGCATGCAAATCACAGAAAAACTGGAAGAAGGGATTGGCTAGACAGAAGAAAAACCCTGCCATTTGCAGGAGGAGCTTTTAGAAGAGCAGTCCCAGGTGAGAATTTTCCAGCTGGACTAAGGCTCAGAGAAAAAATTGATAAAAAACTACAGTACTCAGGTAATAGCCTCAGCACAGTATATGAAACTGTAGCTTAATATTTGAATTAATGTAAAGGAATGTTCCCAGCTTTTATTCCACTAGAAAAGGAAATATTATTTAAATAACATTACCTGTAAAATTCACTTTCAGCGCATGAGAGTCATTACTGAAAATATTTAGTCAACATGAAAGAACATTACATCTTTTTAAATTCTTGTGTGTGGGATTCATCTTGTCTAACTTTAGATTTGCACTTTAGGTGGAAATACAGGAGGGAGGTCCCCAAGTTCCCATTATGGTTGTTGGAGACTTTATCAATTCAGAGAGTGCAATCAAGAGCTGAGCAAACATCAAACCAATCCAGCATTGGTTGCTAGTCTAAAAAAGTCTTCAAACACTCAAGCAGGCCTCCACTCAATGCAATGGAAGAATATGTATGCAGTCACACATAACAAACTAAAGGCAGATGCACAAATTGATGATCTGGTGAGTTACCTTTTCCCAATAATTCATTAAATGCTGCAAATTATTTTATTTATTTGTTTGTTTGTTATTATTAAATATTTCACAGGCATTAATACAGGTCATTGCTCTGAAAAATAACATATAAATACAAGGGTTTAAAAGGGAGTGATTTATGACAAAGAGGAAAAAATAAAATAGAAGATGATCTTTCCTGTGTGTGTGTCTTTTATTGTTTATATTTAGGGTCATTTTTTCTCATGTATTTGGGTTTGTTTGTTTGGTTTTGACAGTGTACTTTTTTAACAGAAAAAAAAAGGATGACAGAATGTAAGACATGAGAAAGTGGGCAAATAGAAAAAAATGGCAGAATAACTAATACTCTTTTCCACCCTACTGTTGCCATACCAAATCAATGTAGATTGATTATTTGCGGTATTATTTCACTAAAGAAGTGTATTAATTCTGGAGCTTGACTGAACTTTGAACAGAAAGAATATAATAATATTTATTTAACTGAAATTTGTTGCCACCTATGAACCAGATGGTTGCAAAATGTTTCCATTGAAAATATTTAAACATTCAGAGGCAAAATAAAAAAGATAACAGGTTGGATAAAAGAAATATATTTTAGTTTTTGAAGGTTTCGCTACATGCATTTTCAGTGGAAATAGTAGTTGAAGAATTATTACACAAAATTTAGATTAAATTTTTCATTTATTTTTATCATGTTTCCTATTTCCAGTGTTTTTGGCATATAACTCATCAGAGTACTAAAATAAAAATTATACACTAAATTTGTAGCCATTTACTTGAATAAGTATTTTATAATGAGGTGATTTGAGAGAAAAGAAAGATTTAATGAAGAGGTAAATATGCAATGAAAATGAAATCAAAAAAGTGAAATAGTTAATCATGCTAACACTTAGATTATCAATGTATCATCATGGTAATTTTTTTATGCATGTGGATTTTTCCCGAATAGAGGCAGATTGCCACTGGGAGCAACTGGTGCCACTAAGCTTCCAAATTAGTCAGTTCTCCAGCTAAGTAGCTTGGGAAGGTATGCTGAAGGTTTCATCTTTCTAAAGGCTCTATTTATTATCTTTACTTATGTAAAGAGTTCATTAGAAAGAATTTTACATTGAAATATGGTAACTTTTTAGCCTCCTTTAATGCAGTCACGCGCCTTTAACTAGCAGACATAAAACTGCTTAATTCTGCGGATATTAATGGATTCATATGTCATAAAGCCAGGAGAAACAGTGTAATCGAGTCTCATATGTGACACAATACAGGCCACAGGACTTCAGCGAATTAAGTGGTACGTCATGTTGAAGTAAATGTGACTGAAATGGAGCATATTAAAATACAGCATACATTTTTTTAATACATTCTTGACTTTAAAAAGCCACTGAAACAGAATTTGTGACAATCCTTCATAGGTTCTCTCAATAAATCCAGCTTCTGAATACATGCAATATGTTGATTCTTTATTATTTTAGCCTCTTACTCAAAATGTCATATGAAACTTAATATAGAACTAAAGTCTATTATCTTTTCATCTTAATGAACAGTACCTGAAATTTCTTAAAACCAATACAGCTCATAGGAGGACAAGCTTTGTTTACAGTACAGACCCAGTAATTTTTAGTATTTATATTAATCTCATTATATTAATCTACATGTGTTCTTTATATCTACAGTCAATGCAAATTAGTATGGATTTATTATATCAGTCCTTCAATAGTTTGAGTGGAATAGATTAGTAAATGCCAGAGCAGAGTTATTCGAATCTCACAATTAGACCCAAAAAAGTATTATCAGAGAATTAGTAGAGCATTATAGTATTAGTTTCTACTTCTTAAAAAACCTCTCACAGTTTCTAAGACCATACAGCCTAAAAATGGTCTAGAATTTTTATTTTTAAGAACTCTCCAAACCTTCTTAGGAATTCTACATAGGGAAGAAAAAATCTATGTGTACTTCTGTGGCTGCAAGAGTTTTTGTTCTAAACCATATACTGTGAGTTCCATCGTTACTTTTGGTTTCTTAAGTGTCTTCTTTTTTGATGGGAGAGAGATCCAGATGTATGTAATGCCATTGAGCAAATTACAGAAAGGATCTTAGTTTTATACTCAAATTATTTTTATTAATTACATCCCACTTATTTTATTTTCTCTTAAGATACTATTTGTACACATATGCACAGTGTCATATAAGTGTATCTGTGCAAATCAGTGCCTATGCTAATGTCTCTATACAAGTTGCCACATAAAATTTATAACAACTTTAGGACATGTTTGCACCTCAAAATATGGCTTGCTCAAGATTCCTCTTGCCAGAAGAATTACTAGCTTCTAGTTTTGTAATTAATTATTACTCATGTGTTTTAAATTGATTGAACCAATCAAAAACAGAATCATTCATAATTTAAAAAATTAGTTTTATTGTTGATTTTATTTATCTGTGTGTGGGGGTGTGTTTTTTAAAATGTTTCAAGGAATACTTTGGCAAGCATAGTTTAGCATCTCCGATGCACTAATTTTCTATGAAGTTTCTGAGAAGAGCTCAACTTTTTTCTTCCAAGTCTAGTTCTAAACCCCATGTTTTTAAAGTTTTCATAAAGTTAATTTTAAATGTTCAGAAGTCTGGTAACTTAAAATAGCTTAACTTACCTTGCACCAGATTTTGCTCATCGTGTTTTTGAGAACATTGCTCCATTACAGATTTCTGAGTCAGTAGCATTAAGATATCAAATGTTTCTAAGCCGATCAAATTACTTAAATGGCTCATTTTTTTATTTGTTTGTTTGTTCCTGGCAACAATGATTAACTGGTATAGTGATTATGAGAACAGCATTTCACAGTGTTAGTATTCCATTTGAACTTATAAGTAATTTTTTGTCAAAAGCATTATTAGTAAACTTCTGTGCATAATGTTACTCCAAGGAATCTTATAAGTAACTTCAGATTTTAAACTGTATGGGCTATATCTATCTAAAATAAGCAATATGTATCAAATTATTCTTTTTGATTTTGTTTCCCTTGAACAAAAAGCTTCTGTCAAAAGTGAAAAGTTCTTTACTTTTCTAGTGGAATTCCTTTTCATTTCTCTCATTGTTATGGATTCATAAGTAAGCAATTTCACATTTTATTACAAAATAAGTAGAGGCAGGTGTCTAGTAGATGGGGAGAATGGCATACTCAATTTCCTTGTGGCATATATTAAAGTTTTAGGAACATATTTGCCTGGCCTTCTGCTGGATTTAGTCAAACTTCAGCTGATGGGTAAGTAAGCACTGTATAAACATTTTCTTTGTGGTGCCAAAGTTGAACTTCTCTTCATTCAGGCTTCATGATTTCTTCATTTTTGCATATAGTTGAGTGTTGTTAGCAACCAATATAGGCAAAAAAAAAAACAACCTGTCAATAAGAAAAGGCAAATAAAGCATGAAAAAGCCAGACATTGTGTTACACATTGTTTTAATACAGAATAAGCAATATCTAATAAAAAAGTTCCATTGGCTTCCTTGTTGGTATTTAGTGTTACTGTTACTCTAACAATAGCTATTAAATTGCAATGTTTTTTTGTGTTTGCTGAAAGACCATAAGTTTTACACATCTTCTAACTGCTCTATTTCTTTGAAACATAGCTTTATCTTTTGAAAGGATAATATACCCAAGTTACAGCAGTAAACTGGCTGCAGGTTAAAATGAATTCTATTCGAGGTGATGTAACTACCTGTACAAAGTGGAATTAAGGGTATATGATCCACTTTTGCTTCATTGCATGCTTAGTGTAGTTGGGCTATTTAGGTTTATAAAAACGCCTCTGAGTGAGCACCAAAAAAAGAATCTGAGAGTCATGGCTATGAAGACTCTTCCTTTCATTTCTCCTTATTATTTTTTAATCAGAACTATTGCTTGTAAGTCACATGAGACCAATCTCCAAAATGCATGCCAATGAATAATTTACTCCTGATTTGGTACAATCTCAGGAGTCATTCAGGAAACCCACATGATATATGCTGCTAAGTAGCAACCTGAATGAGGAGTGCATGCTGCTGCTCTGCCATTTCTGCTTACATAAATTTTAACTTCTATATCTAAAATACTTTATAGATTATGTTTTCATTTAATTTATACTTCCCTTAATTCCTCAATAATTGTTCTCTTTTCCAGATTAATTTTGGGAAATCTATAGACAACTCCATGCAAATTCCTTGCTTCAAAATGGAAATTTCTGGAATTATAGCCCCTATATACTTAGACACCTGACATTCTATGTACTGTATCTATTCTACAACAATTTATGTTTACATAAATTGGGATATAGAATAGTTGATGTTTTTTATGTTATATCACTTTATGACTTTTATCTTCTTGTTCAAATATAATTGAAAAAATATCTCAGTCTTGCTAAATTGAGTTTACAATGCAAAAGGTAACTACACAATGAAGTAATGTTAATTTGGAGAAAACATCATGATATGAGAGGAACTTGAGTGGGAAACCATGTAGGCTTGTACCACTTACCTCTTTCTATGCTGTCAAGATGTGCACACAATTTCTGTTACACTTATGGATTTAGAAAAGATCACACTCCTGTAAGGTTATAGCTGCTGGAACCGTTCCACAACCATTGTGAAAATTAAAGAAATGAAGTATACAATTTCTATTTCATTTTTCATCATCCATATTAAATATGTTTATAGATGGCAGCCAGATAATATTTTATATCAGGGAAAAAGCCCTATGTTTTCAAATATATCATCCATATGTCTGATTTTTAATTTCCTTTCTTTGAATATATTTGCCAATAAAATACCCAGTGAATTTGACAAAGTCTTTTTATTTTTGGGGAATATTAGGTCATGCCTGCAGATGGGGAAGAGCAGGGGATAAGAAAATGTTATACATTGAGAAAACATTATGATTTCATGCTATGTGTTCTGATGCAGAAAAAAATCCAAAATTGTCTAGTTCCATGCATTCAGCTAGATTTAGGAAAAGATCTTTAAAAAGGGAAATTGAAGTAATCATGCACATACATACATATAATGTTTATGTACCTTTCCTGCAGAAGAAAATGTGCATTAATATTCACATTTGACATCCAAGGTATGTTGAAATTACTAAAATATTCAATTAGCAGGAGGGAAGAAAATGTCATATTTTGATATTCAGGAACCTCTAGATATCCATAAGAAACTGTAAAATTATTATATTTTACAGGAGGTCAGAAATTACAGACTATGACCTTGTGCCTATTCTAGTGTGAAGAGTCTGTTTAGTCATCAAATAATGAGGAAATGGACCTCCTGCAAAAGAGATCAGTTAAGATCCGCTGAGATTTGCTGCATGCAGTGCTTCACTCTTTTCTTCAAAGAAATGTATTTAAAAGACTGAGTTTTATGAATAATTATTAAAAAGGCTGCAAGGGGCCATTTAATACATAGGAATATATATATGTAATATAGCATGAAGAATCCTGAACTCCTCTGGAAAAGAATACTCAGGATTTAAAAGGGCTTAAGTTTTTGAGAAGATAACTGTATGTTCATAAAGTGATAGAATCACAGAGTGGTTTGGGTTGGAAGAGACCTTAAAGATCACTTACTTCCAACCCCCTGTCATGGACAGGGGCACCTTCCATTAGACAGGTTGCTCCAAGCCCCACCCAACTTTTCCTTGAACCTTCTTAGGGACAGAGCAACCACAGCTTCTCTGGGAAACATATTCCAGTGCTTCACCACCTGCACAGTAAAGAATTTTCCCTAAATGCATAATCTAAACCTACTCTATTTCAGTTTGAAGCATTTCCCCCATATCCTGTCACTACATGCCCTTTGCAAAATGTCCTGTTCCATTTTTTTGTAGGTCCCCATTAGGACCTGGAAGGCCACAATTAGGTCACCCTGAAGCCTTTTCTTTTCCTGGCTGAACAAACCCAAGATATTCAGGCTTTCCTCACAGAAGAGGTGCTTCCATTCCTTTAATTATCCTGGAGGCCCTACTCTGGACTGGTTCCAACAGGTCATTGCTCTTCCTGTGCTATATGTGCTATAAATTGACAAGCTAATGCTTTTGTTTCACCCTATAGCAATGTGTAATCATTTTACCTAAAATGTTGCACACAGTTACAAATAAAAGTCTCCTCAATATCACTGCTGACTCAGTATTTGCAATTAGGAAAAAACAGGGAATATATTAAGTGTCATTGCTATTGACCCTTTATGTATATATATATATATTTTAAATTAATTAATTAATTTATTTATTTAGCAAAAGACTGAGGAGTAGATAATTAGCTGTCTAGTAAAATAAAAGGTTCAATGTTTTTAATACAAAATCCATTCTCATTGAATGTCCAGCAATTCTGCGGTCTTTTCCTATAATTAGTTTCTATGCTTTCTTCTCTAATTAATTTCTACTCTTTCTTCTCTGTTATCCATGATTCTTTCTCATTTCCCTCTTTTAAAACAATTCATGAGGCTTTCTATTATTTGATTGCTTTACTTCAGACTTCCAGAGTTTCCAGCTTTCTCAATTCTAACTGCCTCACATCTTTCTGGCTAGAGTGTCAGGCTGAAAATTCTCTGAGGCTTCTGTGCTACAAGGGCAGAGTGGTGTAAGAAGTTTGGGTCATTGTCCCCATTCTGCATATGCTATCTGTATCTTAACTATCCTTGTAGCCATCCATACTAAATGACAGTAAGAAAGCAGTGAGAAAAAGGAAGCTTTTTATTTTTTACTGAGCCATTCAAAATTTTGCCTACCAAATTTAGCAGGCACAAATCATGTTTTGAAATAAATTCAAAATTTTATAGTAAGTGAAGGTTACAAGATATCTTCTGTTATTCAAATTGTCTAGAACAATCAAAGGAAAGTCTTTGTCAGTGCTCCTGAATCAGTAGGGACAAAAGACATTACATGTTTCTTAAGAGGTTCTTAAAGATATCTATACTGTAATATCATGTTCTACGTTATTATACTAATTGTTTGGCTATAGATTTGCAGCAAATATTTGTTCCTTGTTCAACTCTTCTAATCAATTTAATTTCTCTGCTTTGTTTTCTGCATTGCACTTCCCTTCATTCAGTCATTCTGTCCAAATCTTTCCTTAGATTTTTCCTAGTCTTCCTTACTTCAGGTCTACCATGGATTTGCACTGCACAGTGTATTTAATGACTTATTTGAAGATATAGCAGTGTTAAAGTGTAGTGCAGAAAGACTTGAGTTACATTTTTACTAAATGAATTACTCCATTTCTAATTGAAGCCTATACAGAATATTTTCAGTTCAGTAATAACTGTAAATCATAACTCACACCCTATGAAAAACAAAAAAAAAAAATGTGTGGGGAAAGTTCTTGAATTTTATTCTGTATTGCAACTCCTATCCTGTGACTGGAACCCAAACAATTGGATTTAAATCTTAGCAACGTATCCCCAAGTGCTACATTAGAGACATTCTTTTATCTCTAATGTTGATGAACCTAAAAATTAATGTTATGAATTCTTTGATTTTTATTCAAGAAGTCTGGTTTTTAGGCTGATGGCTCACATCTGTGCAAAGAAAATAGTTCCAACACCTGCAACATCTTTGTAAACGAGGGAAGAGATCTCTTGTTGTCTGTTGTAACCAAAGATGCCAGAATTTTTGCACAATAACAAAACCTTTGTTCTTCTCAAGCTCTGCTTCTTGCTGTGCACATATAAATTTTATCTCCTCTTCTCAGCACTAGAAGGCCCAGACACCAAATTCTGTGTGAAAATGAATAAACTGACTTTATATTCGATTCCCATGACAGAAATAAGGGCACTGGGGGCTGTAGGACACACACAAAAAAAATTTCCAGAAGCTTTCCAAGTATCACTATAGCTAAGTTTCTATGTAGCTTTTCACTGTATTTAAAGGGAGTGAAAATAATTTTGCTACTGATGTTGACTTTTCCATATTAGTAGAAAGTACTATGTATGTTTGACATAATTCTAATAATAGAAAAACTTATTTCTTCTTTCTGTTATTGGAAATTGTGTTTCCATTCTTTCATTTGTGTGACAGCTGTAAAGCATATTTTATCTTTAATTACTTTCAAGGGAAAGAGGTGAGCTATTTGCTCTCTTTCAGGTTTTGATATTTGAATGTTAGAGGAAACGAATAACCACGAGTACAATAATTTACTTTACTCCTATTTACAAAATCCTGTCTTCTTTTTTCAAAATTTATTACTTTTTTCTGTGATTAAGTGTTCATTATAAAAGAAAATATGTTTTAAATTGCTAAACCTAATTACAGAAACATTCTGCAAATATGCTTAAGCATCAAATAACTTTCCAATGACATTCTGATATTCTTGACACTCTGATATTGGTTATTCTTTTGTTTTTGAAGGATTTGTGTTCAGTCAGATGTTTTATTTATTGTCTTGAAATATATTTATTGTTACAAGTAGTCTAAGCTGAGATAAAATCCCCCTTATTTAGATTTTGAATAATAACTGGTTTATTTTAAAAAAGACTTGCTGACTGACTTGACTAACTTATTATTTTTTCCCTTAAAATAGTCACAGAAAGTCAGTTGCACTATAGATCTGTACCTGGGATCTGGGAGAGATTCCATTTTGCCAGAGAGGAAAGTATAAACCCATGCTTTAATGTAATCTTAATGAAGACTCTTTTAATAATTTCTCTGTATGCTCGAAGTTCTTTTGATGTTGTTTTTGTTGTTGATTTTTAGGTACTAGCTGTCCACTAAGCTGTGGGGCTTGGCAGTAAGGGACAGAATTCCCATCCTTTTCTTGTATAGTCGAAAGATGTACTTGATAGGACGTAATGAATCCCTAATTTGTTTGGAAAATTTAGTTCTTTTCCTGTCTCACCTGCTTTGGCATTAAAGTGTGTAAGCCTATCTATTCTGTTGTTGTAAGTCTGAGGTTTTGCAGGTGTAAATCCATCAGATTCTAGAAGTGGTTTTAAAGTTTTATGCTCTACTATATAGTGATAATTCTTAGGTAGTTGTCACAATGTCAATTGCTCCAGCTGTTCTGAAGCCTTTCCAGAGTCACAGACAAGTACATTAAATTTAATTGATATGGAAATATTTTTCACCAGCTACATAACTCACTCTTTCAGATAATGTAAAACAAAAAAAACCCCCAAAATTCATAGTGAAGCTTTACTGAAAACTCATCTGTGCATCCTTTTATGTGAATGGGCAATGTCCACCTGTTTCACCTGTTTTTCAACATTCCCAGCAAGACTGTGGTATTGTTAAAGACTGATGTGTTCTCCATATCTAAACCATTTATATCAATAGTATAAATTTAATATAATGCTTAGGAGTGTGCATCTATTGATATGTGTGCATATATATCTATATCTGTTCTATTGTTTCTATCTTCTACATATGTAAAAATTAGGGTCACTAAGACAGTAAAACCTGATTAGGTTGTCCCAATGCCCTGACCCAATATAATTGTATGCTTCCCTCCCTCTGTGATCTCTGGTTCTTTTCTGGCTTCCATAACTCATTTGTTTAAAAAAAACAAAAAACAAAAAACAAAAAAACAAAAAACAAAAAACAAAAAACAAACAAACAAAACAAACAAACAAACAAAAAAAACCCACAAAAAAACCAAAAAACAACAACAACAAAAAAACCCACAAAAAAACCTGAGTAGAGCTGTCAACTTTTTCTTGGTACACTACTATCTTTAGGTTCATTCTTGATGTAGTCTCATAATTTTCTCTTTGTGCAACGTGGTAAAAATTAGAAAGATGGAGGAAGTATAAAATGTACCTCTTTCCTCACATCTGCAAATAGGAAATGAGATTTTGAATTGAGTCTCGGTGGAATGAAGTAAATTTTCTTCATGGCAACTCATACGATGCTTTGATTTGCATTTGTGGCTAAAAGTGTTGATAACACAGTAATCATTTATCTATTGCTCAGCAATGCACAGCACCAAGGCTTTCTTTCTTCACCTCATGTTCTTTCAGAATAAGTAGGCTTGGGGTGGACAAGAATTTGAGAGTGAACATAGCTGAGACAATCAAACTGACCAAATGGATAATTCCATACTGAGAACTGTCATGCTTAGCAGTAAGAAGCTCAGGGAAAATAGTAAGAAGAGGGAAGTTTGTGATTGTGGTCTTTGTGTTTCCAAGCAACTGTTATGCATGCTAAGGGCCCTACTTCCCAGGAAGCACCTGGACATCTGCTTACTAATGGGAAGAACTAAAAGAAGTTGTTTTTCTGCTTTGGTCACTTAACTGTTTTTTGCCTAATTTATTGAGTCGTCATAATCTTGATCCACACGCCTTCTTGCCTTCCTTCTGTTTTGATCCCATCCTGTGAAAGATGGGAGGGAGCAAGAGCCAGGCATAGTGTCTGGCAGGGATTAACCCACCACAGACTTTACATGGGCAGACAGGGAGACTGCATAAATGTAAGGACACAAACACAAAAACACAGAGATATGGATAAATGGATTGGTGTTGAGTTTATTCTACCGTTTTTGAAATAGCTTGGTAATGGTATAGTGTGAAAAAAATCACATAATAAATTAATATCTATAGAAATGAGAACACATTTCTTCCATCTGAAAAAAAGAAATTAAAAATATTTATGGATCTCTCTTTGCATAAAAAAATCTGTGACCTGAAAAGGGCACTTGTTCACATTGTTGGTATGAGGCTTAGATCAACATCTTTTAAGTAACTAGAGAATGCATAAAACCTTTTGGAAATAAAAATCCAATGGAAGTTTCCTGTGGTGTTTATCTTAAAAACATAGGTAGGAGATTAACAAAGCAAATAAATCAGAAAATACTCAAAAGGTCAGACCACATATTCCTTAATCATCAGGGCACATGTATATCTTAAAATATGTATGCGTATATATGTGCATTTACTATACTACCAAAGATGTTTTTCTTCCATTTGTTCTTTTGTGTTAATAGAATGGAAATTTGGAGGAGAGGTGAAACCTGTATGACATATCTGTCAAAATATTCATTACAAACAAAACTCTTCACACTTTTTAACAGTAGATGTTATTTTATGCAGAAGTTTTGATGAAAGCATGATTATCTCTTTGTCATTCCTAGTTTGTAAGTACTCTTTTTGCCTAATTTGACAGCATTCATTCTTCTTCTGTAACTTTTTAAATGTCTATTCCTTCAGAAAAGCTAGCATTCTGTTGTCAAGAAGATTTTTACAGCAGTAGGTAAATCATCACTGACCTTTTCTAGATTGTCTGCAATGTCCCTTATTTGACATGATTAACACTATGCAATTTATTGATCATGTTGTATTTTATTTCATTTTAGCTTTTATTATGTTCTGCATGGTAATTAAAGTGAAACTTATGTTGTAAATATAATTTTTCTCTCACAATAATTTAGTCCTGATGTATACTTTTTTCTTTTTTTTCCCCTTCACTCTAATTTCTTTATTATTTTTTGGAATTAGGCAGTCATTAAAGAAGATGGCGAGAGACATAAATATGAAAATCATAGAATCATAGAATTATGGAACAGTTTGATATCTTTACTGGTCATCTAGTTCAAACTTCCATTACAATAAGCAAGGACATCTTAAACTACAAGAGGTTGCTAAGACTCCCATCCAATCTGAGCAGTAATGTTTCCAGTGATAGGATATACACCACCTCTCTGGGCAACCTGCTCCAGGGGCACACCACCCTCACTGTAAAATACTCCTTCCTTATATCAAATCTAAGTTGACCTTTTATGTGCTTAAAACCACTACCTCTTGTCCTATTGCAACAGACCCTGAGAAAATGTTTGTCCACATCTGTCTCAAAAAGTTCTTTTAAGTACTCAAAGGCTGCAACGTGGTTTCCCCAGTGCCCTCTCTTCTGCAGGCTGAACAACCCCAGCTCTCTCAGACATATCTCATAGAAGAGATATTTCATCCCTCCAATCATCCTCACGGCTCTCCTCCAGATTCACTCTGACAAGAACTTATCATTCCTGTGCTGAGGACATCAGAGTTGGATTCAGTATTCCAGGTGAGGTCTCCTAGGACTTGCTGGCCACGTCTTCTCCCTTGTTGGCCACGTCTTCTCCTGATGCAGTCTGGGATATGGTTGGCTTTCTGGACTGCAAATGCACATTGCTGACTCAGGTCCACCCTTTTGTGCCCCAGAACCCACAAGTCCTTCTCAGCAGGACTGTTCTCAATTCTCCAGCCTGTAAAATTAATTAATTTGATCTTCATAAGATCCATTAGACATCCTCTATGTATGAGTTATTGCCTAGCTGAAAAGCTAGCATACAAAATTGTTATGATATTTTCTCAGTCTTTTATTTTGGGACATTATACTTTAAAGTTGTACCATCCTGAAAAGTAAAAATTGAATCAGGGTTAGAAACTGGAAATGGACACCTCCAATATTGTGTATTAAAAAGCAAATGCAGGGAAACATTTTTTGAGCTCAGGGAAATATGGTTTTGAGCTTTATTTGACAAAATGGCTCAGCATAGCTTAAAACAGAATGAGAGGAGTTCTGAAATGGCACCTGTCTGCTTATCCATTTGTAATATTGACAGAGCATAGATTTGTAGTATGCAGAGTTGACAATTTCCAACCGGATGTTGAAGCACTGATCTACATGACAGGAATTGTGATCATTAGTTGCCATGCTTGAAAAGGATGTGGACAGATTCAATGTGGTTAGGTGCAATCAGTCCTGAAATTAATGCATAAATGGAAGAGACACTTTTTCATTATTGCCTACTTTGGGGGAAACAGTGGGTGCACTACTGTCAGAGTTCAGACTGATAGATATTGATACAAATCATTTTTATATGATCTGCCTATTTATTAGAATTGCTTTTCTGCTCTCTATATGGAAGTCCATGATGCATTACATTCTGAACTTCCTAATGTTCAGATTGCTGTTCTCATTGCAAGAAATAATGAAATGGATTCATTACTTTATTCTTAAAATATTCTGATTTATTTTAGGTTATACCTTCTTCAGGGATTTCATATACCCTTTTGTTGTCTAGTTAATTTATTTTATTGTAGATGCAAATATATTATACATATTTTGAGGACAAAATATTTCAGTAAATATTTTTAGATTATTCATGCACATAAACGAAACAAGGACAAGGATATGAGAAGATACAAATTCCTACTAACGTTTTCAGTATTGATAAACTCAATATTATTAATGTAATGATGAACAGAGAGGAATGAAAATGATAGGCAACTGCTTTTTTAGTTGCATCTATACAAAAGAAGCAATCATTTTGGTATAGTTTTAAATTTTCCTTTGAAATTATGTTTTGCATAACATGGTTCTCTCACTTTGAATTTAGAAATGAAAGCTAAATTAAATAATAATCTATTAGTACCTCAAATTTTGCATATGTGGGGGATTCTACTTTATATATTTATCTTTTGAATTCAGAAGATGAAACTGTGAAAGCTGAAAAAAACCACAGTGACTTCTTTGGACACAAAGATATTACAAGGAAATTAACACTACTACAGTGATACAAACTATCTGATTAAAAATGATTTATTAGTCTAAGCCTGCAGCACTACTCCTGGGCTTCAGGCCAGTATCCCTCTGGAGAGTTATACTGGTGGAGGAAAAGAAGAAAACATACCCTTCACTGCTAATTTTAAAAATATATCAAACTATTTTGAAGTTGAATATATGATTAGAACACTAAAAGTAAGAGCAGGAGGACAAAATGCTGGTAAGATATACAAACACAAATGTGCCATTAGTGTAAGCCTGAGAACAACTGACCTCTGGTATTTTCAAATGGGTTTGGGTGGTTGAACTTTACCTTCATCTCTACATTATTTTTAGAGAGAAAATTGTACATGCATTTCTTTAAAATTCCTCCTGTGCCTTATTTCAAATGTTGAATATTTGGGTTATTACCCTTTATCTCTCTTGCTACTTTTATAATGCTTCTTTTGTCATGTCATCTTAGGTCTGTAGAGACTTCACTTTCTAGCTTTTTTATTTGCTTAGAGTCTGTTCTGTGACAGGTAAGGTGTTTTTTTTTTTGTATAACTTCATGAAGTAAATACCTGCTTAGAAATACTTCCTGAAAATAATAATTGCAAACGAAGCCAGGAAGTCAGCTCCATCCTGTCCTGGGCCCAACTTAAATACCTCTAACACATACTGGGGAATAAACAACAGGAGTTACAAAAACATGTCCACCTGCAGGGCTATGATCATATTGTCATGGAGATGTGGTGGAATGGCAGCTATGGAATGCAAGGATACAGGCTCTTTAGGAAGGACAAAGAGGGGGTACTGCCTTCCATGTCCATGACCAGCTGGAGTGAATGGAGCTCCACCTAGGGATAAATGAGCAGCAGCCTGAGAGTTTATGGGTCAGGATTAAAGGGAGAGCAGGGACAGGAGGGGACATTATAGTGTGGGTCTGGGGCAGCCCACCCAACAGAAGACTGAGCTTCTGAGGCCCCTTACAGACAAACAGGAGCAGCCTCGTGTTCACAGGCCTCTGTGGGGGACTTCAACCGCCCCAATATCACATCAATTTTTCTGTGTGGAGGGAAAACAGACGGGCATAAGCAAGTTTTTAGAACATGTTGGTGGCCCTCTCCAAGTACAGCAAGGAGATGTTGCATTGAACCTTTTTCTTACCAGGAAGAAGGAGCTGTTGAGGTGGGGAACATGATGCTGAAGGGCAGCCTTGGCTGCTGTGACGATGAAATGGTGGACTTTGAGATCCTTAGTGAAGTGGGAAGAGCACACAGCAAGCTCACTACCCTAGACTTCTAGAAAACAAACTTTGGCTTCTTCAGGGTTCTGCTTGGTAGAGTGCTGTGTGATAAAGCCTTGGAGAGAAGAGGGGCTCAAGAAAGCTTGTTAATATTGAAGGATCACTTTAGGCAAAAATAAGAGTAGGCCTGTGTGGATAACCAAGGATTTCCAGAACAACCTCACACACAAAAAAGAGGCCCACAGAGAGTGGAAACAGGGTCAATTAACCTGGGATAAATACAGAGAGATTATCCAAACAGCCAGAGATCAGGTTAAGCAAGCTGAAGCCCTGATAAAACTAAACCTGGCCAAGGACACTAATGGCAAGAGAAGGCTAGGGAAAACATGAACCCTCTCCAAAGGGAAACAGGAGACCCAGTTAACCAGGATATGGAGAAGGTTGAGGTATTTAATGACTTCCTTGTCTTGATCTTCACCAGTTAGTGTTCCAGCAATGCTAACTGAGCCATAAAAGACAAAAGCAGGGACTGGGAGAATTAAAAACTGCCAGCAATAGGAGATCATATTTGATACCATTTAAGAAACTTGAATGTGGACAAGTCCATGAGACCCAGTGAGATGCATCTGCAGGTTCAGAGAGATCTGGCAGAGGAACAGTTTAAGTTTATTTTTTGCAGCATTGTTTGAACTAACTTTTTCCTTTTATGATCTGTTGATTTCCTAGCGCATGATGACTCTCAGTAATCCATGAGGTCTATATTTTCAGTACAGCTTAAAGCAAGCAACCAGAACTCATATGTTAATGCACTGTGGCAAAACAGTGAATAGCAATGCCCTCAGATTCCCACAGACAATGCAGATTTGTTGATGCAGTGCTAATGAGTGCCTGGGCTAGTGAAATTTCTTTCTCAGCCACTTCAGTTGGATGAGGCATTGTACAAATATAGTTGCACAGCTTCTAAATCCAAGATTGATGTACTTAGCACTTGTTTGTTTATCTCTGATAATGTTTTACATTGTTTATGGACTTATATTAAAGTTTATGCTAGAGAGAACTTTATGGACAGTTAATGCTGGGCTGTGTTGCACCAGCCAAACTTTTTGTTGTATGGGTAGCAGTCATGAGACACGTACTGTTCATTATCTACTTCACATCTGATAGGCTCCACTGTTCATTATCTACCTCACATCTGATAGGCTCCTATTTCATATATACACAGAAAACCTCAACAGCTGCTGTTAATGTTGCGCTGTTGTTCTCTATCATGCAATAGACTGGTCAGCCTCAGAGGTAAAGAAAAAATAATATGATGTCAGAAGGATGACTGGACCAAAAAATGTAGAACCTCTACTTCAGTCATGTATACTCACCCTTGTATTACTGGACTGAGAATAAAAGTTGCTTAATTGGGTGACTGGGAACACCAGTCAAATTTTAAGGCATAATATATTACACTGACAAGGGCAATTTAGGAATATTTTCTTTATATAGAATATTTATTTATTTCATGATTTGTGCCAGGAAAGCTTTCATTTGCATGATACAGTGTTAACATACAAAGAAAAACCAAACAGCTGTGTTCTAGGCTGAGAATGAGTTAAAACAATAGAAATAAAAGGAAAAAAAAAAAGAAAATAATAACACTGATACAGGGAACAAGATTTCTGGTACTCCCTTTGAAAGAAATATTGGCTCTGCCTTTGAATGTTTTCCAAGGTTACGATAGCAATAAAATCATAACATACAGAATAAGGCTCATGTTCCTTTCTAGCCTAAGTGACAATGAGATCTACTCCAAATGATATTATTTTTATCATTATGATCAGGACTGAGCAATTTCTTGAAAATGTTTTTGGCGTGATTTAAAACAAATTATTCATTAACAGCTTTCTTTAGAGGGAGAACATGGATGACAACATTGAACTTGTTTATAGTTTCCAACAGCACAGACATCCAGATTTCAAGATCTTGTGGACCTGTTTAGGTGTATATTATTTCTCTCAACTGAGATCTTTCCCTCTATGTAAGGCTCATCTAGGTTTGAAGAAGGGAGCATTCATCTGAACAAGCAAAGCATAGAATTAAATAAAGAATGATGAATACATCTAGGAAGTTCCAAAAATTATGGGGTTGCATGGAGAAATTATGTCTGCAATTCATCTGAAAGAATAGCTTTTAATGTCCTTTTTTCTCCTCCACATCTCTCACAGCTTGATCTTTATGATGACTTCCTGTAGAAGCTGGGAAGAGACTTTCTACAAGGACAGGTGCTGATAGGACAAGGAGTAAAGGCTCTAAACTTAAAGAGGTTAGGCTTAGATTGGACATCAGGAAGAGATTGTGAGATTGTTTTCTGTGAGTGTGGGGAGATCCTGGAACAAGCTGCTCTGAGAAGTTTTGGATGCCCTATCCCTGGAAGTGTTCAAGTTCAGATTAGATGGGGCTTTCAGAAACCTGGTGTAGTAAAAGGTGACTGAGACCATGGTGGAGGTATTGGAGCTAGATAGTCTTTAAGGTCTTTTCCAACCCAAAACTTTGTATGTTTCTATGAGTTTCCTTTGCAAATTCCTTTCTCTCACTGTAAAATCTTTATAGGACTTCTCTCATTGTCCTTCCATATACCTGTGCACTTTATTTTGTCTCCTTCAACAGACATTTATCCAGGGCATTCCTTTCTGGAAAATGTCATAGAATCATAAATCAACTTAGGTTTAACGAGACCTCTGGAAGTCATGTAGTCTAAATTACTGCTCAAAGAGTTTCAATGAGAGTAGACATGTAAAGACTGTATCTGGAGAAATTTTAAGTAAAGATCTCCAAGGGTATCTCCAAGGAAAAGGGCTGTAACTGAACAAATGTCATGATATAGGAAAAAATTCCTTAAATGTATTCCAACCTTCCCATGATACAAGTTCATATATCACTAGTCATCTCCATACTCTCCAACCAGGAAAGAAATATATTGAGAAAGGTAAAAGAATGTGGGATCTCAGCACATCGGACCTGATATGCAGACACACCGAGATAACCCTTGCGGGGCTGGAATGTTGCCAGAAGTGTCTGGTCGCTGGACTTTGATCCTGCACAGGAGGCAACACCTGTACGAGGATGGGAGGATCTCACTGGGATAAATGGTGAAGAGATAGGTTAATTATAGTGTGAAACACAGGTTTTAGAATTTTATTACAGGTGGGTCTAGAGAAGTAAGATGGAGGAATTGGGGTGTGTCCTGTCCTTCTTCTTCTTCTTCTTGGCCTCCATCTTCTGTGGTGGTGGTGGCACTTTGGGATTGGTTCTTACTAAAAGTGCACTTGTCAATAAGGGTGAAATGTATTGGGGTAAAATAGGTAAATATCTTATATGTAGTTTTGGGTATAAAGATAAGTGACCGCCCCGGGGGCTCTCAGTGTGCTCATGGCTGGCGTGCTGTGCAGACCTCTGTCGGGCCGAGAGAAAATCTTGTAGATAAAAACAAATAAACACTGAAGACCGAGAAAAAACCTGAAGACTCTTTTCGTCCTTTGGAGCTCGGGCTGTCCAAGGCCATTCCGAGCCTTTCCAGGCCATCAAAAACAGCTGAGAACGGGACAAGCGGCGTCTGCTGAGTGGGCTACTCCCACCAAGGGAGGGTATAAGCCCTGAACAGCCAAGAGGACAGCTCCAGACTTGGACGAATTCCCAGGAGAGCACTGATAACTCCTGGGGAGACAAGCTAGAAGAAAAAAAAAAAAACGGCTGAGAGAGTCTGAAAAAGACAGCAGTCACTGAGAATTACATCTCTCAGATTCTGCCAAAGAAAGTTCGTAGCAGAACAGCCTGGATTGGAACCAGAAAGGCGCCTCTGGATCCATCTCCTGTGACCTGCTGGATGGAGATCGG
Organism: Melospiza melodia melodia; assembly: GCF_035770615.1. Taxonomy (NCBI): domain Eukaryota; kingdom Metazoa; phylum Chordata; class Aves; order Passeriformes; family Passerellidae; genus Melospiza; species Melospiza melodia. The sequence goes on from NC_086194.1 coordinate 143,732,599, forward strand.
GAGCCTTCGGACTGCTCTGACGACAGAGATTTGGTGAGAAGGTAAAAAAAAAGAACATGGGGGGCACACTCTCCCAGGAACAGCTGGGAATTCTGTCAGCCTTGCAAGGGGTAGACCAGACATATACAGTTGGGATCTCAAAGAAGGAGCTGAAACAGCTTTTATTGTGGGTGAGACTTAATTACCCATTTTCAGAGACACGTCTGCTATTCGAAGTAGGTTTTTGGCAGGAAATTAATAGGCACTTATATCTCTTAGCCACGAAAAAAGATGAGACAGCGTTAAAGTTGCTGCCGCCAGCAAGAATAATGTTAGAAGGCATTTCTGTGCAGTCAAAAAGACTGGAAAGGCAACAAGAAGTTGTGGGACCCTTAAAAGCAGGGGGAGGAGAGCAAGGCTCTCAGCAGAGATTGACTCTGGCCCCAGCTAGCCAGGGGGAAAAAGCTCCCGAGGAACGGGAGCAGGAAATAATATCAAAGCCGCCGATTCCAAGACCCAGAAACCCCAAGAAATCCCTAAAACATCCTGAAACCCCAGAGAGCACAGGGGCTTCAGGCTCCGACTAAGAAGCGAGATCGGAAGGGGGGATGCGGGGGGCAGAAAAGGGGTCTGGGGAAGCGCTTTCTCGCAGCGGGCACGGTGGTGCGGCGGCAGCAGAGCAATACAATATTGTTGAGACAGAATTCATTAATAGTTCAGGGACTGAATAAGACAAATACTTGTGAGTCCCTTCCAACTCATGGTTTTATGACTTTATCTGAAAAAATATAAAGAATTAAAAAGATCCTCAACAAGCATCATGATGATAATTAATGTCTTACTAGCAGCAATGAAGATTGACCTTTCCCCACCTGGTAGATGACTGCCTGGTCACAAAGATTTGTTGATTGTCTCTTTGGGCTTTTTGAGCCAATAAATGCTTGGTCTAGAAGGTATTAGTTCCAGTCGCTCGTTTTTTGAGCATCGGCCAATAAGCTATTGCATTGTTCTTTAAGTTGTGTTTATCTTACTTTATCTCACTGTCTGATGAAGGATATCCAAGGAAAAGAGATGCTGAGAGAGACAATTACAGATCCAACATTACAAGAAGATTGTTGTAGGCAGCATGAATGTTCAGTCTGAATATTCTGATGTGCTTTAACAAATATAGCAAATGAGAATTTATGGTGCATAAATTCCTGCCCATTCCTATACTGAGTTTCCCTAAGAAAGAAGTTTTCATATGCTTCTCAGTTTTGCTTTTCTTTTCACTAACAAGACAGTATGAGACTTGGGAATACCAGATGGTGCCTTGTCTGCAGTATATCGAGGACAGACTGCAGGTTTTACCTTTGTGGCAATTGAGAAGGAAGATAAAAGTTATCAGTATGCATCTTGTAGCACTAATTGTTTTCATTTTAACTGAACAAAAAATATCCAAATGAACAAACAACGGAAACAGATGCCTTTCACTCTCTTTGGTCTTCAAGACATCGATCTATTCTTAACCATCCTTGGTTTTCTGTTGCAAATAGAAGCAATTTTGTGATCTTCCTTATTCCTCTTCTCCTTGGACACAAGAGCAAGGAGAGATTAGTCTTCTCATCTTTAACAAACTGTTTTCTTGACAAGCCAACTGATCACCTTTAACTGTTCTTCTTCTGGTCCATTTCCTTTTGCACTTAGCATTTTGAAGATCACAGAACTGGTTTTAAGCACTGTAAGGGTTTCTTTAGCATGCTCAAAATATTTTTTGAGCTGCATCATTCATATAAATTATTGTACCTTTGATTTATGTAATTTGTGTGCCTGAAATGGATGATTTGTTTCATTGACATCACTATAAAAAAAAAACCCCAAACAATGTTACAATTAAGCATTAATAATTCATACATTTTTTAGACATTTGTTTCAGTTAAATAAAATAGAAATGTAGCCACATAAAAATCCATACATTTTTAAGCTGATTAGATCAATAAAGTATGATCTCATGGAGGATTTTATTATTATACTTCCTTTCTGTGGTAACTGACTTCAGAAAAAGAGTTTCTGTACCTATTTTTGTTTTGGAACACTGCAAAACTGTAAGTGGATTTATTCAAGATAATTCAAAACATTCCGTTACCTCAAAAGAACTGTTTTTTGTAATGATTTATTATTGAAAATATTATAAAAATAATAATAAAAAAATAAGCCTAAACATTCTGTCCAGTTGTTTTAACATGGATAAGATAACAGCTTGAGCCTTCACAGTGGAATAAAATGTTTCAATTTTTTTTTCAAAATCTGATTATTTAATTGAAAACACTTCTAGAATTTATAGCTGCAGAGGTAAATCTGGAGAAATGTGTGTCATAATATCCATCTCAGTCTATAAAGACCTTCAAAAAGTATTTGTGAGGAAATCAATACTTAAAGAAATTTTTTTATATGATTTAAGATTTCACTGATGATGAAACAACTGCTGTTTATTGGTGGGCAGCAGAAAAACAAGACAAAGGCAAATACGCCTGAAAACATATGAAAATAGGAAACTTTAAAAACTATATGTATTTACAGTCTAAACATCAACGTCAACTACATCTATTGCCATTGGCATTACACCAAGAATTTTATCTTTAGGCACAACTACAAAAATCTTCAAAATAAAGCTTCTATCCGTACGGTACCATAAAGCTAACCTACATATGTTATCTGAATATATCTCTCATATCAGTGCCTCTAAATAACCTACATGCAACTAGAATGAAAGACTATAATTTTTTTGTTAAATTTAACTTCTTTATGAAGTTTGCATAATCTGGAGCAAGACTCATTACAAAGAAGAAATTAGTGTTTAGTTAAATTCAACACATTCACCTTCTCTTGTGATTAAATCAAAAGAGAACCCAGGCAATTTAAATAAGTAATACCATATCACAGAATTCTATAGATTATTACAATTGTGTCCTGGGGTGACTTTATGATGCTTGTATCCCCCTTTGTCTGTTTAGCCTAGAAATAAGTTTTGCACCTTTAAGACTGGTTCTGAGAGGGAAGGGAGAGGAGAGAAGAAGCACTATGTTTTCAGAAACTGTGCTTGCTCGGCTGCATCCTTCTCCTGCACTGTGCTGTCTGCGGACAGACAGCAGGACAGAGCTCGCCTTTGCTTTTAGTAGGTTTCTAGCTAGCTGAGGCAGAGAAATTCCCTGGACTTCAGCTTTCATTTTTTTCCCTTAGAACTCTTTAGACCTACTCTGGACTGAACACCCAGAACAGGACCCACAGCTCACACCTGTGGCCCACCGGGCAGGGCCTGGGCTGCGGCATTTCCAGCACTGGAGGGATTGATAAGAGATTGAATGAGCTGAGCTACAACTCATGAAAGGAATTTTCTGAATTTTCATTTTTTTTAGAGCAGCAAAAGGTTTTATTATTTAATGTTGTTTTGTTTTTTTTTTTTTTTTTTTTGGTTTTTTTTTTTTTTATGCTGGTGGATGCTTTACCTATTAAATAAAGAGTTTTTTTCCACTTTTCTCCAAAGAAATATATTCCCAACCCAGTCGAAGGAGGGACCACTTGAATCTGCTTTCTAGAAAAACCCCTTCAGAAGTTTTCTCACGAATTTGCCCTAAACCAGGACAAACTGAAAAACAGAAACTGTGTTTACCTAGCAACAATACTATGTGTATTCCTGTTCTGATACTAAAAAAATGCCTACAATTCAATACGAGTAAGTCCCATATACTTCCAACTGTATCAGTAGTGAGGAAAGGGAAGAATGAAGTGGAAAAGCTACATTCTGGCCTAAAAAATGCCATCTGACTTTGAATTAAAACTGTCTTAGAATTGTAACTACTGAGAATTGAAGTCCCGGTTTTCACATAGTTAAAAAAAGCTGCTCGCAAATTGAAGCTGGGGATACAAAAAGGAAAAAAAAGGTTTTGATGCAGCTATATTTTGAAGGCAGATTTATTTATTAGTAGTGTCTCTTGTAGCTTCCCTTCCCTCTCATGAGGTGTGGAGGGTGCAATTTGAGTGACTCTGCTGTAATTCTTCTATAACTCTTCCACAGATGCTTTAATGTCAATCAATCCCGTCTCTCTGTAGTGGCTGACTGTCTCCCTAGCACTGCAATTCTATTCATTCAATTCATATTGAATTCTATGGATGTATTAAAGGGACAGTTGGCTAGCACAGGGAGGACAGGGTTGATTGACTAGGCTTCTGTGCAAGAATTACAGTAGAATTACAGCACAGATGCAGAAATTGCAGCCTGCTGCTCCATAGAGGAGTTTGAATGGAAATGGTGCTGGAAGGGAAGAATTGTACCTATAAGAGACATTGCTAATAGTAAGAAAGTCTCCCTAAAATTAATCTTCATTAAAACAATTTGAGGGAAAAAATAAGAAAGCTAAAATTCATTTTGAAGTACAATTGTTTTAAAAAAGAATATAAAATCACTAAAACATACTGTTTTTTTTTTAAACTACTGTTGGAAAAAACTGTTTTTCTAAGGATTCTAGTAATGCTGTGCTGTTCTGACAGCCACACTCTTCTATATCTTTGATCATCTAAATATCAGGGATATATCAAAATCTAAAAGCAGGTTTTGTGCAGAGAAATAGTTAAAGTGTATTCATTAAAAAAACACAGTTTGGCATTTCCTTCCTGATTCTTCATTCCAGTGACAATTTAAAAACACACTTACATAGTTTTTCATTTTTAAACTGGAATTTCTTATTTCAAGTACAAAATAAGCAGTTATTTGTTGAGAATTTCAGATATGTTATTAACATACACAGACCAAAATCACAGACTTTAAAACCAGGCAAATCTTAAGTTTGTCTTTTGAAAGTGATTTACCAGAATTTTAATGCTTTGGACTTAATAAATGTGTGCTTAGTTATATTTTATGATATTATGGTCATTATATGCATCTGGGCATAGTGCAGTGATTTAAAATCCTCACTGATTGTCATTGGGCTTTAATTTGCTGTGTTATGAAATTCATAAAGATATTGCTTATGCTATGAGAGACACACTTAGCAAAAGGTTTATATTATCCAGTATCTTCAAAATATTTTTGCAGTATGCTGTAGCTTTCAGCTGCTTCTTTTAAATTTTTGATGCAGTAGTGATCTTATATAATCTTATATAAAACATGCAATAAGTTAGGATATTCTTCCATTCAAATCTTCCAATTTAGAATACTTTTTTCCTATAACTTTTAGGTTATTACCATCATTACTTTTTTTACCTCTTTTGACCCTTTTCTATTTTTGTTATAGGTATCTCATTTTTTTTCCCTTTGTCAGTTTCATCAATTTTGTTCCCTGAAATAAATAAGAGGCACTATGCCTTCAGATCAATAGGAAATAAAATTTAGTGGTATTTTTTTTCTTGATACAAAAAAACCTGCCCCAGAACAGACGATATAAAAGATTTCTACTGAAGGAGTGTTACAAGCTTTGATTAACTATTGTACTAATTAATAATATTGATACAAGGTCTCTAAGATATCAACTTATCATTTTAAGTATGGTTATGTATAGAGTTAATCAAACCAGACTTTGGAAGATCTAGATACCTTTGTTCTCTCTGATCACAATTACTGTAGGCATAGTTATGTGACCACCTCATAGTTAATGACTGGATGGAGTTGTGTTCTGCTTCTGGTAAGGAACAAAAATCTCATGATTCTGAAATGCATGTTAAGTTTTTTATGACAGAGAATCAGAGGATTCAGTGCCTTTTTTTTTTTCCCAGGGGCTTATTTGTCCTCCCTGCTGAATTATCAATTCTTCCACTCTGGACAGTCCATTGGCATTACTGCACCCTATGCATATCACCTGTGTTTGGTTGATTGAAGAAGAAAGTTCACCAGTGATGGATACTATGTCAAAAATTATTTGCCTAGTCTGCACTTAGAATTATGCTTCTCTGTGACTTACAGAAACATTGCAAATCCTAATGGTGAGCTGAATAATTTCCATGGTTCAATTTCAGGAACTCTTCAGGCACAGGAGGAAGCTCAAGTCAGCTCCTTTGATCAGGTAGTTCTGCATCATGTGTTTACAGTCTGGGAGAGTCAGAAATATGATTTTCCATATGATAACAGTTTGGATTGTGTCTTCTCCTTTCTCTTTGCTCCTCCATTTGCTTATCCTCCAGATTTCAACTTCATGCCACTTCACCAATGCTTTTGGAGACCTGGTGTAGCTGTGGACTTGAAATATTGTACTAAACCATTTACTAAAAGGGCCCCACCATAGAAAAAAATAACATTTTTAACACAATAACTTTCCCATCACTTGCTCGCAGAAGGACACAGACTGAAAAAGTACAGAAAGAGTAGTGCAGGGGCAGGATCAACCAGGTAAAGGCAACATATTCTACAATTATTCTATTTTTATGCTATAAAGAATTCTCTGTTCTCAGCCTGTTGTCTCTGCCCGGTTAGGCGTAGAATGACCTTGGGACAGCCTGCGCTCCAAAGGACGAGTGCACTCTTCAGATTTTCCAGTCTTCAATATTGTTTATTATTTCTTATCTACAAAGTTGTCTCCCAGCCTGGCAGAAGTCTGACCAGCAAGACAGCCACGGGCACACTGACCTCCCACTGGGCAGTCATCTATTTTTATACCAAAAACTACGTATAAGATATTTACCTTTACCTTCCAATACCTTTTACCCTTATTAACAAGTGCACATTTAATGTGAACCAATCCCAAAGTGCCAGCATAACCACCAAAGATGGGCGACAAGAAGAAGAGAGAAGAAGGACAAGACACGCTCTAATTCCTCCATCTTGTCTCCTAAAACCCCCCCTGTACCGAAATCCCAAAACCTGTATTTTCACCCTGTGAATAATCAATTCCTTCACCACTTATCCCCAAGTGATCCTCTTGTCCTCATACAGGTGGCACATCCCGTGCAGGGTGAAAATCCAACCACCAAGCATTTCTGGCAGCATTCCAGGATTTCTGAGCCCCCCAAGGGTTATCTCAGCAACTCTGGGCATCAGGAGTGATGTGCTGAGTTCCCACAAAGAATGCCTCTGCTTCTTTTAGAATTTCAATTAGAATTACTTGTTGAATGTATTCCCTTATATTTGTTTACTAATGGATCTATGCAGCTATTAAGACTTTTTTCTTTGGTAGGGCCTTTGGATAGGGTTTTTTCTCCTGAAAGCTAGACCTTATTTTTCTTAGTCCTGGAACCCAAGGTTTTAGTGTGCTGTCTTAAGTTTCTTCTATCAATTCTATACTCTTAACAATTTCTTGTGTTTACTGCTTGCCTAATATTTTCACATTTTATTTCAAATTTCTTCCTTCACTTTGATACAAGTGAAATTTCATCAAGTTTGTTCTCTGTCTTGAGAGAGGGTATTCTCTTATCTCTGGGCCTTGTTTGAACTCAAGAGCAGTTAATTTCTTTCAAATATATAGTAAAGGTATGAGAAATTTTTGCTCTTCCATTTGGTTCTCCAAGGGAAGTTATGTTAGTTATTTTTCTGTTACTTGAACTCTGACATATAAGGAAAGTCATTCAGAAATCTAATGAGAAAGCATTTGATATTATGCTTCCATTATGCATCCTCACCTTTACTGGGAGGGTTTATTTGTATGCAAGTTACCTTGTCAGCTGAGCAAAGGTAAAGTTCTACAAGCTGGCTGGCGTGAATGCAAGTATACAAAATGAAAATAATATATACTTGTACAGATTATTCTTTATGTGTTCAGAAAAGGTCTTACAGTGTAGTTTTCCTACATTTGGATGACACAGGTGCAGTTAAAAAAATAATTATATTTTTTTTAGCTGTAGGCTGAGTCACATCTAAGCTGTGCAATATAATACTGCCCTTGGTCAGAATTAGATGAGAAAATATGTTATGGTGTCAGGTTTATGCACTGAACTCTATTTTTTTTTTCAGTGCATGCCATTAGATCTCCATATCAGGTTTTAGGATATATAGTAAAAAATTCAATGGAATTCTGAAACAAACTACAATAGCAAATAATATATAGTATAATATATTATATAAATAATGTCATATCATGACATTTGATTGTTTCATTACTATCTTTGGCATAATACAAAAAAAGGACATGTTTAATGAGAATATTAATAGTGTTATGTTGTAATAATTTTGACAAAAGAACATGAACATGCTGTGCCAGCATTTGACAGAATTTGTGTGACTGTTTTAATAAGAAACGGCTTTTACACGCCTCACTGATACCTGCCCAGAACCTGTGCTTGTATGAGGCTCGTCTAGACAATGATATTAATGGCTTCAGCTAACATGAGCTACAGACTGGGAAAAAGACAGGAGCTGTCTAGTTTATGCTCATTGTAAAGAAAGCATAGCAGCTTGGAGGAAGTAATTAAGGCTCAAAATAAAAGCGAAACCCCTGAGATTTATTAGATGTTCCATACTTAGAATTATTGGCATAGTTCTGGAAATTTAACTGTTACTGTTGCACACATAACAATGACCAGCAGTGCTTTCCTTTTCCTGTACCTACTTAGAAAATTGCAACCTTTTCTGCCACGCGTGTATATTAGAGCTGACCTTTCCTTTACTGTCTCTTCTTTGGGCTACTGAGAAGACTGCTATGACCAGCAGGGCTAGGGAAGCCATTGTCCTGCTGTGCTCAGCACTGGTGAGGCCACAACTTTAGAACTGTGCTCAGTTTCAGGCCCCTCGTTTCAAAGAGAACATTGAGGTACTGCTGTCCAGAGCAGCACAACAAAGCTGGGGAAGATCTGGAGCACAAGTCCTCTGAGGACCAGCTGAGGCAGCTGGGGCTGTTTGGCGTGGAGAAAAGGAGGCTTAGAGGAGACCTCATTGCTCTCTAAATTACCTGAATGGAAACTGCAGTGATGTGGTGCTTCATCTCTTCTGCCATATTTCAAGTGAAAAGATGAGAAAAAATGACCTTACATTGTGCCAGGGGAGGTTCAGATTAGATATTGAAAAGTTTTTTTTTTTTTCACTGAAAGGGTTGTCAAAGCATTGGAATGGGCTGCACAGAAAAGTGAAGGAGCTACCATCTCTGGCAGTGTTCAGGTGGTATCTGTATGTGGCACTTGGACATCTGGTTTGGGGGTGATTATGGTGATAATTGGTTGACAGCTGACGGTGTGATTTTGAAGGTGTCTTCCAGTCTTGGCTATTCTGTGATTCTGAATTACTCTCTGTAAAAATATTACTATTGTGATTATTCAGAGACTGAAGCTGGATTTGGATGTGCTGCTCACACGACATTTGTGCCAGGTTAAAACATTTTGTTCCTATCCCACTCATCTCTCTTTTCCTATTTTTCTTATTTACTTTCTACCTAAGGGAAGAAAACCTTGCTATTGTTAAATACTCAAGACTTTTTTGATTGTCTAGACAGAATCCTTTTAGAGAGTTATGATATATTTACATCTGCCAGCAAAGCAGAGAAGGTCAAATTAGGAAGTGGTGGGTCTCCATGTATGACCTGGGGAAGATAATCTGTTTGTAGAACTCCGCTGCAGCCAGAGAAGTTTGCCTGACCAATCTGATGTGGTCTGTAGTGACCTTCAGTAATTTGGATACTTTGCAGAGCACTGACTATGCCTTCTTTTCCTGATGGTGCTTAAGTATGTTTATTTTGCCTTTAATATATAAATTGAGCTACACATTTCTTACATCTACCTTACTAGAAAGATGTCCTCACTTTTCTACAAATGAAATGGGAATAAGTTTATCTACCCTTTTTTTGTAATTTTAAGAATCCAGAGACAAAAGTTCTCTACAACACTTTTATGACAGTTTATTTGTTAATATATCAACAGAAAACATTCTCTGATATGCAGCTTGAACTTTTTCATTCTTACTTTAATCCTATTACTGCTATTTAAATCCCTGTTTATCATCCTGAGCAATTCTTCTCCTGCCTTGGATTTACACTCCCAAGATATTCAGGGACTGCTATCAAGTCCCCTCATTTCAGCAAGGAGGAAGCCATGATATATTTTATGTTAGAGGAAGCTGCGATATATTTAATATTTATTTATTTATTTATAATTCTATTTCTGCATTTTTCTACCTTCCCTACAGTT